>NC_088878.1:35343671-35380158 GCF_032884065.1 Artemia franciscana | reverse complement strand
TAATTCCCATGCAAATCGACTCCCGTTCAATTCAAATCCATGCAACTCAACCCATATGGAATTTAATACTACTCAATTCCAGTCCATTAGGTGAGTTTGTTGGGGTTGACCCCGTCTAAAGAAAACATGCAAAAGAATGTAGTACCATTTGATTCTTCATTTTATGCTCTTTCTAAATATCTTGGTCACTTTTCTGACAATGGAAAATCCTCCTTTCTTATGGTTCCGGATATGGCCCTGATAATATATTGTTTCGTTGGTTTTCTATCTCGTGGTATTTTACTTTTTCTTTGCTAGCAAGTTTCTTGTATTCTTCAACCAGTCAAAGGCTTTTCACCTATAGGTATTAATGCAGTTGTTGAATAAAACTATTATTTAAAATGATAATAAAAATTGAGCAACAATGGAAACCAATATAATGATCTGATTAATATAAGCAAAGTAAAGGTTTTGTTGTTATAGCGTTTTCGTTAAGTTTTTTTTTATGTATTCAAGGGTTGTATCTGGAACCGTCATTAGGGGGGGGGGGTTAGGGGTTGCGTTACTTGCACTAGTCCAGGCGTTTGGGGCAGAAAACATACACAGTTCTGGGACCGTCATTGGGGGGATAGGTGGTTAGGGGTTGTGTCACTTACACTAGTCCCGGCGTTTGGGGAGGAGAACTTACACAAGTGATTCAGTATTTACCCTGGTAGCCCATTAAATTACGAATACTGGAGGCAGAATAGTCCACAAGAGACCGCGACCCACGATACCATAGCCTAATACCATTAGTACTGACACTGGTGGCGTTAGAGTAATTATACTGGATGTAGCAAAAACATGGCACCATCTAAACACATGTACAAAAATAAAAAAAAAACGTACAAAAATGTAAAAAAATAGAAGTAAAAATAAACTAAAACTGTAAAAAAAACAGCCTATACATGAAGATAGGGCTGGAAAGATAACAGCAAATTTAAAACTAATTTTTTGTTTTTATGGAAAAACAGGGACAAAGTCTCTCAGGCAAGGAAAGGACTTACTTGAATTGGATATTAGCTCGAGAAAAATTATCACAGTAAAACCAAACTCCCAGTAGGAGTATCCACCACTAGAAGGATTCAACACTAGGCCTAAGTGAGATTAAAAAAGAAACAAAAAAACAGTTTTTTTTTGAAAAACTGAACGTAAACTGAAAAACTGAACGTTTTTTTTTACTGAAAGTAAGGAGCGACTTTAAAACTTAAAACTAACAGAAATTACTTCGCATATGAAAGGGGCTGGTCCATCCTCAACGCCCCGCTCTTTACACTAAAGTTTGACACTTTCTCTCAGCTCTACTTTTTAACACAGTAAAAAACTTTAGCGTAAAGAGTGGTTTGTTGAGGATGGACCAGACCCTTTCATATACGAAGTTATTTCTGTTCGTTTTAAGTTTAAATGTCGCTACTTAGTTTCAGTTAAAAAAACTTTTTTTTATTAAATTTCTGAACGTTTTGAATTAATGCATGTTTTGATTTTGGCTTTCCGCAGATGAATAATTAAAACGAAATTTGAATATTTATTTTTTGGGCTAAATGGCTTTCTCATAGTTTTGATCGTATGATTTTGGGAAAAAGCGAACAGTGGAGGAGGCCTAGTCGTCCCTCCCCATTTTTTGGTGACTTGAAAAGGCAACTAGAAAATTAATTTTTTACAAACGTTTTTAATAGTAAAAGATATACGTAACTTACGAATTAGCTTACGTAATGAACTTTTGTATTCGTATGTTTTTATGCTGTATATGAGGGAGTTTACCCCCTCAGTAGTACCTCGATCTTTACAACATAGCTTAAGTTTTGTCCCAATTCCTTAAGATTGGCCCCTGAATCATAAAGGCCGTAGAATAAATAGTCGAAATTACTAAAAATACTTTAACGTAAAGAGTGAGGTATTGAGGAGGGGACGAATCCCTCATATGCGTGGTAATTTTTGTTTGCTTTAATGCTGCTCCTTAATTTCAGATGAAAAAACTATTTCATATCTATTTTTTTATTTTTTTTTTAAATAATGCTAGAAAATCATGCACTCCCTTCATGGAAATGTTCTTCCCCCATGACAAATTAATCCATGGAAAGTTCCCCTAACATATCCCCGTCTTCTCAAAAACTCCCCCCCGCCTAACTTAAAAAATCCCTCTGAAAAAATCTGTACACTTCCCAATAGCCATTACTATGTGTAAGCACAGGTCAAAGTTCGTAACTTGTAGCCCCTCTCGCGGGGATTGTGGGGGAGTAAGTCGTCCTCAAAGACATAGTTAAAAGGTTTTTCGACTATGCTGAATAAAATGGCTATCTCAGAATTTTGATCCGATGACTTTGGGAAAATGATTAAAGTGGGAGCCCTCCAATTTTTTTGGTCACTTAAAAAGGGCACTAGAACTTTTTATTTCCGTGAGAATAAGCCATTTTGCAACATTCTAGGACCACTGGGTCGATACGATCATCCCTGAAAAAAATAAATAAATAAACACGCATCCGTGACCTGCCTTCTGGCAAAACAAAAATACCAAAATTCCACATTTTTGTAGATAGGAGCTTGAAATTTCTACAGTATGATTCCCTGATACGCTGAAACTGAAGGTGTGATTTTTGTTAAGATTCTATGACTTTTAAGGGGTGTTTCCTCCTATTTTTTAAAATAAGTCAATTTTTTTCAGGCTCGTAACTTTTGATGGGTAAGACTAAAATTGATTAAATTTATATATTTAAAATCAGCATTAAAATGCAATTCTTTTGATGTAGCTATTGCTATTGCTAAAATTCTTCATCTTAGAGTTTTTGTTACTATTGAGCCGGGTCACTCCTTACCACAGTTTGTTGCCACGAACCGTTTGACCTAATTTTTGTCAACTGGTAAAATCATCAGTTCTGACCGAATTGAGTATCAAACAGTTCGTGGTAACGAACTGTAGTAAGGAGCGACCCGGCTCAATAGTAAACGAAACTCTAAAAAATGGAATTTCGATGCTAAAAGACATCAAAAGAATTGGATTTTTATGCTGATTTCAAATATATAAGTTTATAAAATATATAAGCAAATTTAGTCTTTGTCATCAAAAGTTACGAGCCTGAGATAATTTGCCATATTTTTAAAATAGGGGGAAACACCCCCTAAAAGTCATTGGATCTACAAAAATGTGGAATTTTGTATTTTTTGCCAGAAGACTAATCACGGGTGCGTGTTTATTTGTTTGTTTTTTTTGTTTTTTTTTCCTTTTTCCCAGGGGTCATCGTATCGACCAAGTGGTCCTAGACTGTTGCAAGAGGGCTCATCCTAACGGAAATGAAAAATTCTTGTGCCCTTTTTAAGTGACCGAAAAAATTGGAGGGCACCTAGGCCCCCTCCAACTAGTCAACGGATAAAAATTTTGAGATAGCCATTTTGCTCCGCTTAGTCGAAAATCATAATAACTATGTCTTTGGGGATGACTTACCACCCAGAGTCCCTGGGGGAAGGGCTGCAAGCTACTAACTTTGACAAATGTTTACATACAGTAATGGTTATTGGCAAGTGTACCGACGTTTTCATTTTTTTTTTTTGCTTGGGTGTGGGGTTCAGGGGAGGGAGCTATATGGGAGGATCTTTCCTTGGAGGAATATTTCATGGGGGAAGAGAAATTCAATGAAAAGGGCGCAAGATTTTCTAGCATTACTATTAAAAAAAAACAAAGAAAATATAAACATGAAAAATTTTTTCAATTGAAAGTAAGGAGAAGCATTAAAACTTAAAACGAACAGAGATTATTACACGTATGAAGGGTTCTAAAAATCCTTATAAGGGTTCTATAAAATAATTTAGCATTAAGAGTGAGGTATTTAGAAGGAGTCGTTATGAGGTATTTAGAGAGAGAGAGAGAACAGGATCCACTGAGTCGACTAATAATTTCTAAAAGTTAGATAAAATCCTTGAAATAGTCGAAGCAACTAAAAATGATGTATTAGAAATAAAAAATGGAAATCATTGACATTAAATCTGATTTAAAATCCCTAAAATCTCGCGTGGAAGATCTAGAATTAGCAATTAGATTTAATTGCCCTGCTCTTTACGCTAAAGTTTTTTTTTACTGTTTTAAGAAGTAGAGTTAAGAGAAAAAGCCAAACTTTAGCGTAAAGAGCGGGGCGTTGAGGAGAAAAAGCCTCTTTCATATACGGAGTAATTTCTGTTCGTTTTAAGTTTTAATGTCGCTCCTTACCTTCATTTAAAAAAATTTGCTTTTTTTATTCAATTTCTGGACATTTTTTAATTTATGCATGTTTTGATCTTGGCTTTCCGCAAATAAATATTTAAATAAAATTTGCATATTAATTTTTTTTGGCTAAATGGTTTTCTCATAGTTTTAATCGGAAGATTTTCAGAAAAAAGGAGAGAGGGGGGAGGCCTATTTGCCTTCCAAGTTTCCACTACTTAAAGAGGCAACTAGAACTTTTAGTTTTCTAACGAACATTTTCATTAGTAAAAAATATACGTAATTTACGTATCAACTTACGTGACGAACTTCAATATTTGTATGTTTTTATTGCGTATATGAGGGCGTCCACCCCTCGTCGACACCTCACTCTTTACATTAAAGCTTAAATTCAGTCCCAATTACTTAAGAATGACCCTTGAATCACAAAGGCAGTAGAATAAATAGTTGAAATTACTAAAAATACTTTAGAGTAAAGAGCGAGGTATTACGAAGGGGTAAACACCTCATATGCGCAATAATTTCCACTCGTTTAAGTTTTATATCTGCTCCTCACTTTCAGTAGAAACAAACTTTTCATATTTATTTTTTCATTGTTTTTTTTTAATGCTGCTAAAAAGTCTTGCACTCCCTTCATTGAAAGTCTCTTCCTCCATGAGAAGTTTTTCCATGGAAAGATCCTCCCATATACCCCCCTCACCTCAACTCTCCCTCCCAAACCAAAAAAGTCCCCCTGAAAACGTCCGTACACTTCCGAGTAACCATTACCAGATGTGTACACAGGTCAAAGTTTGTAACTTGCAACCCCTCCCACAGGGACTGCGGGGGAGTAAGTCGTCCCCAGGGACATAGTTATCAGGTTTTTCGACTATGGTGAATAAAATGACTATCTCAGAATTTTGATCCGGTAACTTAGGGGAAAAACGAGGGTGGGAGGGGGCTAAGGTGTCCTCTGATTTTTGGTCACTTAAAAAGGCCACTAGAACTTTTAATTTAAGTTAGAATGAGTCCTTTCGCGATATTCTAGGACCACTCGGTCGGTACGGTCACCCCTAGAAAAAAAATAAAATAAAATAAAAAAATGAACACGCATCCATGATTTGTCTTCTGGCAAAAAATGCGAAATTCCACATTTTTGTAGATAGGAGCTTGAAATTTCTACAATAAGGTTGAATCTGATAGTGAGATTTTAAGACTTTCATTAAGATTGAATTACTTTTAGGGGGTGTTTTCCCCTATTTTCTAAAATGAGGCAGATTTTCTCAGGCTCGTAACTTTTGATACGTAAGACTAATCTTGATGAAAGTTATATATTTAAAATCAGCATTAAAATGCGATTTTTTTGGTAACTAATGGTATCAAAATTCCATTTTTTGGAGTTTCGGTTACTTTTGAGCCGGGTCGCTCCTTACTGCAGTTTGTTACCACGACCTGTTTGATAAAGTCAAGTCAACTGACCAACCTAAGCTTCATTTTACATGTACGGTGTCTGGAATTCTGTACTTCACCCTTTGTCAGCACACTCATCATAAAAGCCGTCGTTTTACTGTATTAAAGTTTTTTTTTAATTTGATGCTAGAGCTGACTACATTCAAACATTGATTTGATCCGAGGGGCACCAAAAGGGTGAAAAGGTTATGAAATCCTAGTACAATATCCATTGAATATTGGCACTAGGTCCTATAATTTGCTGTTAAAAGAACCCTCTCTAAACTTTCTTCATCCGTCTATTATTCACGAGATGAAGATCCGAAGAAGTAGAGCAAAAAAAAAAGATCAGGCCTAAGCACATTGCTTAATGAAGCCTGAAAATTGTGAAATCGTAAAAAAAAGAATATAAATATCCGCAAGAATGGAGTTACGCCTATGCACCAAGCATTGTCAAAAAAATACAATACATGTTAGAGAATTTACTAGAAAAATGGTATAAATCCCAGAGGTCATATTTGATATATTACAATAATTTTTTTCCATATAGTTTTCCTATATGCCCCTCCACTGCATTAGGAAATGCTTTAACGCCATCTATAGTGTAATCACTTATACTTAATTCTTTAAGTATGTCAAAATTTAGCTTCTCAAACATACTTATTGTGATTGGGTTTGTCGCAATAACGGTGACAGCACAGAATCCTCTTTCTTTTGCTAGCTCCATAGCTTTAAGCACTAGCTCCTGGAAAATAAAATATATGTTAAGACAATGGCATATCAATAAAAAGGGGAAGTACAGGAGAGTCCTCCCTAAACGTCTTTTATTTACTGTAAATTATTTATCAATCCACCAAAAAGAAAAGAAAAACAAAACATTAAATATAAAAAATCTCCTCAAGGTTTTATTGCCGTAAAAATTATGGCCCGTTTTATTCATTGAAAAACCTATAGTAGAATCAGAGAAAAATCCCTAAACACAACATTTGAGATTCTCTTGATCCAGAATTCCTTCATCCTTCCCCCGCAATACCTAGAGGTTTCACTTTTATCCCCAGGTCATCGACAACCCATTGTATATATTCTATTTCGATGACATAGACACCTGTAGTCTTTTGATTTACCACTACCTTTTCCCCCTGATAAAATTTTTGATCAATTTGGCCACCACTTCTGACAATCTGAGAATTTTAATAACTTCCTTCAATATATTGTGAATAATTTGAAAACTCAGACGCGCACAATGTCTTTTAATTTGCTGTGGCATCCATGACGTTTCCAGAGTGTACCCTAAAAAAGTCTAAGGATCTTTGCTTAGCAAATGATCCCCATGAGTTCCCAGCTAATCAGAGCACCAACACAAAAATCTCCTCCTTTCCTATTACTACAGCCACTACTACTACTACCACTAACAACTCACCACAATAACAAGCCGCCTGAGACCAAAACAGTTACGTACACTCCTTCTAAACACCAGTCTATTCAAAGCCTCTCTCTTTATTTATATTTATTTATTTATATTTTTATTTATTAATTTATTTATATCTATTTATATTCTTCCAGTAAATTCCCATTTCATTTAAATATTTCTTTATGACATCCTCCCAACCCAAACGAGAACGACCTGCTTTCCATTTAGTTCTTGACGGCTGGCCGAAAAGGAAAATCTTCGGCAATCTGTCATTCTTCATCCACAGAACGTGCCCTAGCCGTCTTAATCTTTCTTTCATTATAGCCATAGAAAGCGTTTGAAATACGGTTAGTCACGTGGACACCCAAAACAATGCGTAGGCAATTTCTGTCGAAAAATATGTAGCAAATCTTCATTCGCTTTTCGGAGTGACCATGCTTATTTGACTATATATGACTAATATTGTCACTATAGCTTCCAATGTTCTAATCTTGGTTTACAGAATTATCTTTCTATTCTTCGAAACTTTTATTTAACTGTGAAGAAACACCCTGAGCCTCTTTTAATATTTTCACTGCTCCTACCGTCTTTACTAGTAATACTACAAAGGTAAGTGAAGCTGCCCACATGATCAATCTTTTCGTTACCCAGCGTCATCTTTTTATGTTCACTTATTCCCAGCCTCAGTGACTTAGTTTCTTGACATTCATTTTCAGACCTATTCTAGCGCCTTGGCCTTTCAAAAAGCTCATTCATTTTGCTCAAGCTTTCATCTAGGATGCTTAAATCATCAGTATCAAGTAAGTCCAGGAGAGCTTTTCCTTCCCATTTTATTAGGTGGTCTCCCTGACCTTTCCTGTGCTCCTTAAGACCAAGTCCATCAGAATGATCCACATAAAGGAGATAGAACACAACACTACTTAACTCCTGAATTAATTCAAAACCAGCTGCTAAACTCATTTCCTACCTTAACCGCTACAGTGTTATGCTCTTACATAGTACTAACGGCTTTGATGTATTTGTCTGGTACACCATACAAGGATAACACCTTTGCTAAAGCTCTTCTATCATCAGAATCGAACGCTTACCCATAATCTATAAAACTGAGGACCAAACGTGTTTAAAAACTCAGACAATTTTCAATTATTAACCTAAGAGTGATTTTTGGTGACACATCCTATTTCGTTTCTTAAACCGCACTGTTCTTCTATTAAAACTTTGTCTAAAGCATCTCTCAGTCTAAAAAGTATCATATTACTATGTAATTTTCTTCCCACAGCGACCACACTAATGTCTCGGTAATTACCAAACTCACTCTAATCACCTTTCTTCAACAGTGGTATAATTAAGATTCTCCTAAACTCGCTATTTACTTCCTCTTTATCAAAAATCTTATTAATAATCTTCAGTAACTTATATATAACCTCAGGGCCACCATATTTAAGAATTTCCTTTACCACACCATCAACACCTAGAGCCTTACTGTTTTTAATCTTTTTGTACCGTTGCTAATTTTTCCTCACACAACAAATCTTCCCTCAGGTCCAAGGTATCAAAAACACCTACAGTCTCAAAATTTAGCATTTAAGTTTAGCACAGTCTCAAAATGTTCTGGCTATCTCTCTTTAGTTCCTTCCTTATTACTAGTTGTAGCCTCGTTCCCATGTTTAACTCAGATTAAATAAAAAAAACTGGTTTTTTAAACTGAAAGTAAGGAGCGATATTAAAACTTAAAACGGACAGAAATTACTCCGTATATGAAATGGGTTGTCCCCTCCGCAATCCCTTTCTCTTTACGCTAAAGTTTTTAATTGTTTTAAAAAGTAGAATTGTGGCAAAGAATCAAACTTTAGCGTAAAGAGCAAGGGATTGCGGAGGGGACAACACATTTCATATACGGAGTAACTTCTGTCCGTTTTAAGTTTTAATATCGCTCCTTACTTTCAGTTTAAAAACTAGTTTTTTTTTTATTTAATTTCTGAACGTTTTTGAATTAATGCATTTTTGATTTTGGCTCTCCGCACATTAATTAGTAAAATGAAACTTGCATATTAATTTTTTTTGGCTAAACGGCTTTCTCTTAGTTTTGATGAGACGATTTTGAGAAATAAGCGGTGGGGAAGGAGGACTAGTTGCCCTCCAATTTCTCGGTTACTCAAAAAGGCAACTAGAACTTTTAATTTTTAACGAAAGTTTTTATTAGTAAAAGATGTACGTAACTTAAGAATTAACTTACGTAACAAACTTTTATGCTCTTATATTTTTGTTATGTTAATGAGGGGGTTTGTCCCCTCGTTAACACCTTGCCTTTTACACTAAATCTTAAATTTTGTCCCAATTCTTTAACAATGACCCCTGAATCAGAAAGACCGTGAAATAAATAATTGAAATTGCTAGAAACACTTAGCATAAAGAGCAAGGTATTTATCTCCTCCTAAATACCTCGCTCTTTAATGCTACTCTTTACTTTCAGTTAACTCTTTCGTGTTTAAATTTTCATTGTTTTTTTTTTTATAGTAATGCTAGAAAATCCCGCGCCCTTTTCATTGAATTTCTCTTCCCCCATGACATGTCCCTCCAAGAGAAGATCCTGCCACATAGCCTCCTCTCCTTAACCCCACCCCAAACCAAAGAAATCTCCCTGAAAACGTCAGTACACTTCCCAATGACCATTACTGTATGTAAACACTGGGCAAAGTTTGTAACTTGCAGTTCCTCCCCCAGGGACTGTGAGGGAGTGAGTTATTCCAAAGACATTAGTAATATGGTTTTCGACTATGCGGAACAAAATGGCTATCTCAAAATTTGGATCCGTTGACTTTGGAAAAACTTAGCGTGGGAGGGAGCCTAGGTGCCCTCCAATTTTTTGGGTCACTTAAAAAGGGCACTAGAACTTTTCATTTTCGTTAGAATGAGCCCTCTTGCGAGATTCTGGGACCACTTGGTCGATACGATGACCCCTGGGAAAAAAAAAACGAACAAATAAACACGCACCCGTGATGTGTCTTCTGGCAAAAAATACGAAATTCCACATTTTTGTAAATAGGAGCTTGAAATTTTCGCTATAGGGTTCTCTTATAGGCTGAACACGATGGTGTGATTTTCGTTAAAATTCTATGACTTTTAGGGGGTGTTTCCCCCTATTTTCCAAATTAAGGCAAATTTTCTAAGGCTCGTAACTTTTGATGACAAAGATTAAATTTGATGAAACTTATATATCTAGAATCAGCATAAAAATTCGATTCTTTTTAAGTATCTTTTAGCATCAAACTTCCGTTTTTTAGAGTTTCGTTTACTATTGAGCCGGGTCGCTCCTTACTACAGTTCGTTACCACGAACTGTTTGATTACATAAAAAAAAACAGTTTTTTTTAACTGAAAGTAAGGAACGACATTAAAACTTAAAACTAACAGAAATTACTCCGTATATGAAATGGGTTGTCCTCTCCGCAATCCCTCGCTCTTTATGCTAAATTTTGACTCTTTGCCACAATTCTGCTTTTTAAAACAATTAAAAGCTTTAGCGTAAATGCTTTAGCGTTTACGCTCAACCCCTCCAACAATCAAAAAATCCCCATGGAAACGTCTGTACACCTCCCAATAGCCATTATTATATGTAAACACTGGTCGAAGTTTGTAACTTGCAGCCCCTTCCCCTGGGACTGTGGGGGAGTAAGTCATTCCCAAAGACATAGTTATTATAGTTTTTGACTATGCGGAAACAAAATGACTATCTCAAGATTTTGATCTGTTGACTTTGGAGAAAAAATGAGCGTGGGAGGGGGCCTAGGTGCCCTCTAATTTTCTGGTCACTTAAAAAGGGCACTAGAACTTTTCATTTCTGTTAGAATGAGCGCTCTTGCGACATTCTAGGACCACTTGGTCGATACGATGACCCCTGGGGAAAAGAAAAAAACAAAAAAACAACAAATAAACACGTACCCGTGATTTGTCTTCTGGCAAAAAATACGAAATTCCACGTTTTTGTAGACAGGAGCTTGAAAATTTTGTTGTAGGGTTCTCTGATACACCAAATGCGATGGTGTGATTTTCGTTAAGATTCTGTGACTTTTATGGGGTGTTTTCCCCTATTTTCTAAAATAAAGCAAATTTTTTCAGGCTCGTAACTTTTGATGACAAAGAATAAATATGATGAAACTTATATATTTAAAATCAGCATGAAAATCTGATTCTTTTGATGTGTATTTTAGCATCAAAATTCCGTTTTTTAGAGTTTTGTTTACTATTGAGCCGGGTTGCTCCTTAAGTTCGTTATCACGAACTGTTTGGCAAGTCAGGATTGATTATTACCTCTCAATTTATTAATGTGCCAGTTTTTTTCTATTATATTTTTATATTATGGCGTCTAGGTGCATTTTCCATATCGTCGGTAATTTTATCTATTACTCCTACTTCACACCTCCTTATGTCATATTTTAATGCGTTCTCTATTTTCTTTTCATTCGTTTTGTTTTCATATGATCTATTGCTCAGTTCATTCTTGTGCAACCTCCTTCTCCTCTCTATGAAACATAAAGCTCTTTCACTAATGCTGCAATCATAACTCTCTTCCGTAAGAAACCCTCAGCAACTTCACAAATTGTTCTTCTAAAATTATTCCAACCATATTCCACATTGTCAAATTTTAAACTCTCAAGTTTAGCATTCAACTGTTCCTGGAAGCTTTCTCTCAGATTTTCATCCTGGAGTCTACAAACATCATAACTTCCCAGGAGGTAGTTACTCTTCTAAAATTTCAGCTTTAAATTAACCCTAGACACTACTAGATGGTGATCTTTATTTTTAACATCTATAACAACACTCCTATATACCCTAGTATCTTGTATTGATCCTGCCTGTCTTCGGCTTACTATACTATAATCAATAAGGTTTTCCATCTTACCATCACGTAAATACCATGTTAACTTATGGGCCATTTTATGACCAAACACCGTGCTGCTTATAACTAGGTTGTTATACCAATAAAATTGCAAAAGTTCGGGTCATTACTGTTTTTTCCTAATCCAAGTTTACCTAGGCTAGGATACCATCTATCCCTATTTCTACCGACCTCGGCATCAAAATTTCTTAGTAAAAATACAGTGTTTTTACCTGGGACCCTGTCTATTTGCTCCTTTATCTAGTATCTCTGTCAGTTAGTTCAACAGGGGCATATACTACTATAACTGATGCCCTGAACTTCCTAGTCATAAAATGACTAATTAGTATTCTATTATTAAGACCTCCCCAGCCTAAAAAAGACTTCTCAGCTCTCTTATTCATCATGAGCTCTACTCCCTGTACATGTAGCCCATCCTTCCTGCCTAAGTAAACAGATTCTATATAACCTAATTTCATGCTTCCTACCCCTGGGATATGATTTTATACTTTATATATATATAAAATATACTTTATATTATGAAAAAAAATTACATTATAAAAAATAAATATAAGTACAGCATTAAAACATAGCCTACAGCGATGAACCCAACCGACCTTTCAAATAAAATGAGTATTATGAATAAAATGAATAAAAATGAGTACATGAGGATAAAAACATAAGCATATAAGAAAATATAAGTAACATAAGTAAAATGATTCAAAATTGGATGGAGAAAAGATTTCTGGCCATTTTCACTCTTTGTTTATTCAGGATTGAAAACCGGATTTAAGGAGAACTAAGATTGGTTTTCTGTTTTTTTATCTTGATTTGGTTCTCTTTTTCCCATGGACTTAAGGATATAAGTTTCAGGCCAACCGGAAAAAAACAGTTTTACTATTTTTGGGGCTCCAATTATCTGCAGGTGCAAGTGGCTGTCCCACAAAAAACTGAAACTGCCCCGAAACAAAATTAATATGAAACTTTTAGGTGAATGTTGAGGGGACGTTGAATTAAATCAAAAAATATTATTTATATCCAGGTTGTTCAGAGGGCGCATCTGTAAATCCTAAAAACGGCTATGGCTATTAAATTGAAAGCTCCAATGAATACTAAACTAAATAAAAAGACACTTTACGTATCCCGATTGTCGAAAGAGCGTATCTGCAATATCCTAGGAATACCTAAGAGTATATAGTTGATACTTCCAAAGGAAAGGTGTGGGGGAACGTTGAATTAAATAAAGAGGAATTATATGCATCCAGGTAGCCAACAGGGAACACCTGGAATGTTTAAGGAACGCATAAGGGGAATTAATTTGAAAACTTCAGGGAATCTTTAGTGACGTGTTGAACAAAACCAAAGACAGAATGTGCATCCTGGTTGATAAAAGGGCGCATCTGCTATATCAATGAAACGGTAAAGGTAATTCAGGGAAAACTTTTAGGAAATGTTGAGGGGGTGTCAAGGTAAATCAAAAGACATTATGTATATTTATGTACCCAAAAAGGTGTATCCGCAGTGTTTCAAGAATGGCAAAGTATATTAAGTTGAAGCTTTCAGGGTTATATTGAAGGAAATATGAACCAAGTCGAAAGGCACTATATGCGTCCCTGCTGTCAAAAGGGCGTATCTGCAATATTTCAGGAACGAATAAATGTAAAAGCTTGAAACTTTCAGAGCCTGTAAACCAAAATACATTATGTTCAACTAGGTTGTCAAAAAAAGTACATTTACAAAAATTCAGAAACGGCTAAAGTAATTCAGTTAGAACTTTCAAGGAATGTTGAGAAGAATGTTGAGCAAACTCTTATGGCCAATAAGGTAATTAATTAAATAAATTACTGAAATTTTGCACCCCTTTGCAAAAACAGTAAATTTCCGACATTACTTTCTAATTTGTGCTTGTTGGGCGTTCAATCCGCATCCAGGCTCTTCGTGGCGCCAAGCAGACGATGACATATCATCTTCCAAAGGCTTACTCGACGGTAGCAGACTCTATGATCTTCAGCCACTAATGATCAAAACAATGGACGTATTTTCTGAACCCTCCGATCGGATTTATATCAAACTCTCAGGAGCCACGTCTTCTTTTGGCCTCATGTTCTCTTCTTTTTGTCTGTCCCTGTTCTCCTTTTAAATCTCAGACATTACGTCTTCCTATGTCTTTACCCAATACAATTTCTCTAGTCGAATTTTATAACACATGGTTTGTTTTTGGCTACGGTGCTTTGTTTTTGGCCGATTTCACTGATTGTTTTATTTTCTAGAGACCAAGAGAAACATCAAATAATACGAGTGGTTCCGATTCTGAGGATAATTATGTTCCTTATATTCCAGTAAAGGAGAGAAAGAAATGTCCATTAATATGTCCATTAATTCCCAGATAAAAAAAAATATTTTTAAATTTGGGGACGCTATAGTAGTGTCTGCAGGATATCCAAAAAGGTTCAGTTTGGCACAAATCTTAAGAAGACTCCGGTACAAAATGTTACTACTTATGCTACCATGAAAGTATTAGGGTACGTGCAAGGTAGTTACGGTAAGAGTAAGGGTTGTCCCAACGTATTACGATAGTAAATCCCTGTAGTGGCATATATGATCCATATAGTGGCTACCGTAAAGGTAGCCATTGTAGCCATTGTGATAGGTAGCCAAAGATAGGTAGGTAGCCATTGTGTAGCTTGATCAACGGTCAAAAGCTGTCTGTAAAATTTCGAGATAAAAACTCGATACCTCAGAGATGAACCTTGTTAGAACTCAATAGTGCTTCGGGTTCCAGCATTAGGTGTTGGCTGGGCACAGTTGGCCACACACGGGTAGAACTAAGTAAAAAAAAATATACTGGAGACAAAATCCCGTTAAACTAGCACATGGTAGTTTCTGGGATGCCATGTGCCGAGGGCTACCCAACCCGAACTCTAAAGCTGCCTTCAATCTTGCATGCAATATTCTGAAAGTAACCCTTAAGATGTGCAAAGCAGAATTACAATTTATTGACAGAACTATTAACAAAAGCAAACTCTCTCGGTAGGCTAACTTGATCTTCAACTCAACTAATTCATAGAGAGACTAACAGAGGGATGAAATCAATTATGTGGCCCAATCAGGTTAAAGCTCAATTTCAAACAAATTCTGATTGGCGAAAATCCTTTTATAGCGAATTTTTTTTCTCACGTTCTCTGCACACGGGGAGAAACATTGAACTCTGTTTTTGACAAAATAGCTAAATGGTTCTTTAACAATGGGCAAATCAATTTGACAAATTGGCAGACAGAATTTCAACATAATCAAACATCGTTAAAAACATATTAAAAGCAAATATAAGGAATTTACGATAAAGGAAGGGGACATTTATCTAATAATCAGATTGAAGCCCTATGAGACCCAAGAGATGTGCTCAGTTTCTTTATATCCCCTTCGACATACCCTAGAAATTTTAAATTTATTCCCTCAGCTGTTCCTGATATATTGAACATACGCCATTTTGTCAACATTGTTACAAATAGTTTTTTTTTATTTAGTTTAATACTCCTCTCGACATGACCGAAAAGTTTCAACCACAAGCTCTTAGGCTCCTAGGTAGATATTGAAGATAAGCCCTTCGGCTGCACAATATGTCTTTTGATAGATTTGAATATCCCCCTCAATCTGCCCTATCAGTTCAAATTAATATTCAAATTAAAAAAAAATTCGAGATAAAATTTCGAGATAAGAATTTACGATAAAGGAGGGGGGACATTTATCTAATAATCAGATTGAAGCCCTATGAGACCCAAGGGATGTGCTTAGTTTCTTCATATCCCCTTCGACATACCCTAGAAATTTCAAATTTATTCCCTCAGCTGTTCCTGATATATTGAACATACGCCCTTTTGACAACGTTGTTACAAATAGTTTTTTTTATTTAGTTTAATACTCTTCTCGACATGACCGAAAATTTTCAACCACAAGCTCTTAGGCTCCTAGGTAGATATTGAAGATAAGCCCTTCGGCTGCACAATGTGTCTTTTGATAGATTTGAATATCATCCTCAATCTGCCCTATCAGTTCAAATTAATATTCTCTGCCGCTGCAGAGATTTTGCATTTACCCCTTTTGACAATGTGAATGTATAATCATTGCTTAATTTTGTCCTTGAAATTTTCAATTAAATATCCTCAGCTGTTCCAGAAATATTGCAGATGTGCCCTTCTTATCGCATGTGTAGGATTTCAATTCATTTACTTCGTAAGAACATCGCCAAATGGGGAAAACCATGCTGCGACTAAGATGGTCCCACGACCACACAAAGTCTCTGTTTAAACAATATTATGATTGTAGTTTGTATTGTTACAACGTTAGAAAACAACTATCGTATTGAGATTTTGACTAAAGAATTCAGAATTTTGAACTGGACTTGTTACAACTTTCAGAAACTCATATTCCAGGGCTTGGAAACACAAAATTAGGTGATATAAAATGTGTTTACTCAGGTGGGAAGGATGGGGTACACAAGCTAGGAATAGGACTTTCTGATGAATATAGAGGCTGCTTGCTTAGGTTCCCTGCATAGGCTGGTAAGGTATTAATAATAGAATGATAGTTCCTCATTTTATGACTAAATTAAATAAAAAAAACAAGTTTTTTTAACTGAAAGTAAGGAGCGACATTAAAACTTAAAACGCACAGAAATTACTTCGTATATGAAAGAGGCTGCTTCCTCATCAACGCCCCGCTCTTTACGCTAAAGTTTGACTCTTTCTCTCAATCCTTCTTTTTAAAACAGTAAAAAACTTATGCGTAAAGAGCGGGGCGTTGATGAGGAAGCAGCCTCTTTCATATACGAAGTAATTTCTGTGCGTTTTAAGTTTTAATGTCGCTCCTTACTTTCAGTTAAAAAAACTTGTTTTTTTTTTATTTAATTTCTGAACGTTTTTGAATCAAATGCATGTTTTGATTTTGGCTCTCCGCAGAGGAATAATCAAAGCGAAATTTGCATATTTTTTTTTTTTTTGGCTCAATGGCTTTCTCGTAATTTTGATCGAATGATTTCGAGAAAAAAAGAGCGGGGGACGAAGCCTAGTTGCCCCCCGATTTTTTGGTTAATTAAAAAGGCAACTAGAACTTTTAATTTTTTACGAATCTTTTTATTGGTAAAAGATTTACGTAACTTATAAATTAGCTTACGTAAAGAACTTTTGTATTCTCATGTTTTTATTACATATATGAGGGGATTCGCCCCATCGTCAGTACCTCGCTCTTTACACTAAAGCTTAAATTTTATCCCAATTCATTAAGAATGACCCCCTGAATCACAAAAGCCGTAGAATAAGTAGTTGAAATTACTGAAAATACTTTAGCGTAAAGAGCGAGGTATTAGAAGGAGGTGAGCCCCTCATATGGGTAATAATTTCTGTTTGTTTTAAGTTTTATTGCTGTTCCTTACTTCCAGCTGAAAAAGCTTTTTCACTTTTATTTTTTAATTGTTTTTTTTTTAAATAATGCTAGTAAATCCTGCTCTCCCTTCATGGAAATTTTCTTCTCCCATTACAAATTCTCGAAGGAAAGTTCCCCCGCATATCCCCCTCTTCTCAACCCCTCCCCCAAACCAAAAAATCCTCCTGAAAACGCCTGTATACTTCCCAATAACCATTACTATATGTAAGCACAGGTCAAAGTTTGTAACTTGTTGCCCCTCTCACGGAGACTGTGGGGGAGTAAGTCGTCCCCAAAGACATAGTTATAAGGTTTTTCGACTACGCTGAATAAAATGGCTATCTCAGAATTTTGATCCGTTGACTTTGGGAAAATAATTAGCGTGGGAGGGGGCCTAGGTGCCCTCCAATTTTTTGGTCACTTAAAAAGGGCACTAGAGCTTTCAATTTACGTTAGAATGAACCCTCTTGCAACATTCTAGGACAACTGGGTCGATACGATCACCCCTGGGAAAAAGAAAAAAAAACAAAAAAACAAAAAACAAAAAAACAAAAAAACAAATAAACACGCATCCGTGATCTGCCTTCTGGCAAAAAATGAAAAATTCCACATTTTTGTAGATAGGAGCTCGAAACTTCTACAGTAGGGTTCTCCGATACGCTGAATCTGATGGTGTGATTTTCGTTAAGATTCTATGACTTTTAGGGGGCGTTTCCCCCTATTTTCTAAAATAGAGCAAATTTTCTCAGGCTCGTAACTTTTGATTGGTAAGACTAAACTTAATGAAGCTTATATATTTAAAATCAGCATTAAAATGCGATTCTTTTGATGTAGCTATTGGTATCAAAATTCCATTTTTTAGAGTTTTGGTTACTATTGAGCCGGGTCGCTCCTTACTACAGTTCCTTACCACGAACTGTTTGAAAGTACAAGCTATCAGTCATAGTCGCTTACGCCCCAGTCGATCTGACTCATGGAGATTCTAGTGACTCAAATAAAGTTTAGTTACGCTTAAATGGACACACAGACAGGGTCCCAGGTAGAAATGTGGCATTTCGATCGGGATATTTTAATTCCCAGGCTGGTAGAGTAAGTGTAGATAGTTTCTACCCTACATAGATTTGGGCTAGGGAACGAAAATAGTAATGGTTATAGACTACTACCGTTTTGTAGATAATTTACCTATAACGTATTTAGTCACAAAACAGTCCATAAGTTAACATCATTCACAGATGGTTTTTATAAGAGATTAAATAAAAAAAAAACAAGCTTTTTCAACTGAAGTAAGGAGCGACATTAAAACTTAAAACGAACAGAAATTACTTCGTATATGAAAGGGGCAGCTTCCTCATCAATGCCCCGCTCTTTACGCTAAAGTTTGACTCTTTCTCTCAACTCTTCTTTTTAAAACAGTAAAAAACTTTAGCGTAAAGAGCGGGGCGTTGATGAGGAAGCAGCCCCTTTCATATACGAAGTAATTTCTGTTCGTTTTAAGTTTTAATGTTGCTCCTTACTTTCAGTTGAAAAAAACTTGTTTTTTTTTATTTAATTTCTGAACGTTTTTGAATCAATACATGTTTTGATTTTGGCTCTCCGCAGAGGAATTTGCATATTTTTTTTTTTGGCTAAATGCTTTCTCATAATTTGGATCGAATGATTTTGAGAAAAAAAGAGCGGGAGGAAGCCTAGTTGCCCTCCAATTTTTCGGTTAATTAAAAAGGCAACTAGAACATATAATTTTTTACGAATCTTTTTATTAGTAAAAGATATGCGTAACTTATAAATTAGCTTACTTAAAAAAATTTTTATTCTCATGTTTTTATTACACATATGAGAGGGTTCGCCCCCTCGTCAATACCTCTCTCTTTACACCAAATCTTAAATTTTGTCGCAATTCATTAAGAATGACCCCTGAATCACAAAAGCCGTAGAATAAATAGTTGACATTACTAAAATACTTTAGCGTAAAGAGCGAGGTATTAGGAGGAGGTGAGCCCCTCATATGGGTAATAATTTCTGTTCGTTTTAAGTTTTAATGCTGCTCCTTACTTCCAGCTGAAAAAAAACTTTTTCATATTTATTTTTTCATTGTTTTTTTTTAAATAATGCTAGTAAATTCTGCGCTCCCTTCATGGAAATTTTCTTCCCCATGACAAATTCCTCGATGGAAAATTCCCCAGTATATCCCCCTCTTCTCAACCCCTCCCACCAACCAAAAATCCTCCTGAAAACGCCTGTACACTTCCCAATAACCATTACTATATGTAAGCACTGGTCAAAGTTTGTAACTTGTAGCCCCTCCCACGGGGACTGTGAAGGAGTAAGTCGTCTCCAAAGACATAGTTATATGGTTTTTCGACTACGCTGAATAAAATGGCTATCTCAGAATTTTGATCCATTGACTTTGGGAAAATAATTAGCTTGGGAGGGGGCCTACGTGCCCTCCAATTTTTTTTGGTCACTTAAATAGGGCACTAGAACTTTTCATTTCCGTTAGAATGAGCACTCTTGCAACATTCTAGGACAACTGGGTCGATACGATCACCCCTGGGAAAAGAAAAAAAAAAAAAAAACAAAAACAAATAAACACGCATCCATGATCGGCCTTCTGGCAAAAAATACAACATTCCACATTTTTGTATAGGAGCTTGAAACTTCTAGAGTAGGGTTTTCTGATACCCTGAATCTGATGTTGTAATTTTCGTTAAGATTCTATGACTTTTAGGGGGTGTTTCCCCCTATTTTCTAAAATAACGCAAATTTTCTCAGGCTAGTTACTTTTGATGGGTAAGACTAAACTTGCTGAAACTTATATATTTAAAATCAGCATTAAAATGTGATTCTTTTGATGTAGCTATTTGTATCAAAATTCCATTTTTAGAGTTTTGGTTTCTATTGAGCCGGGTCGCTCCTTACTACAGTTCGTTACCACGAACTGTTTTATTAAATAAAAAAAATTTGTTCTTTAAACTGAAAGTAAGGAGCGATATTAAAACTTAAAACGGACAGAAATTACTCCGTATATGAAATGGGTTGTCCCCTCCGCAATCCCTTTCTCTTTACGATAAAGTTTTAATTGTTTTAAAAAGTAGAATTGTGGCAAAGAATCAAACTTTAGCGTAAAGAGCAAGGGATTGCGGAGGGGATAACCCATTTCATATACGGAGTAATTTCTGTCCGTTTTAAGTTTTAATATCGCCCCTTACTTTCAGTTTAAAAAACTAGTTTTTTTTATCTAATTTCTGAATGTTTTTGAATTAATGCATTTTTGATTTTGGCTCTCCGCACATTAATTAGTAAATTGAAACTTGCATATTAATTTTTTTGGCTAAACGGCTTTCTTTTAGTTTTGATCAGACGATTTTGAGAAATAAGCGGTAGGGAAGGAGGACTAGTTGCCCTCCAATTTTTCGGTTACTTAAAAAGGCAACTAGAACTTTTAATTTTTAACGAAAGTTTTTGTTAGTAAAAATATACGTAACTTAAGAATTAACTTACGTAACAAACTTTTATGCTCTTATATTTTTATTATGTCAATGAGGTGGTTTGTCCCCTCAATAACACCTTGCCTTTTACACTAAATCTTAAGTTTTTTCCCAATTGTTTAAGAATGACCCCTGAATCAGAAAGACCGTGGAATAAATAGTTGAAATTACTAAAAACACTTAGCAAAAAGAGCAAGGTATTTATATCCTCCTAAATACCTCGCTCTTTATGCTAAAGTATGTTTAGAACCCCTTATATGTGTTATAATCACTGTTAGTTTTAAGTTTTAATGCTACTCTTTACTTTCAGTTGAAAAACTTTTTCGTGTTTATATTTTCATTGTTTTTTTTACAGTAATGCTAGAAAATCCCAAGCCCTTTTCATTGAATTTCTCTTCCCCCATGAAATGTTCGTCCAAAAGAAGATCCTCCCACATTGCCTCCTTTCCTCAACCCCAACCCAAACCAAAGAAATCCCCCTGAAAACGTCTGTACACTTCCCAATGACCATTACTGTATGTAAACAATGGACAAAATTTGTAACTTGCAGCCCCTCCCCAGGGACTGTGGGGGAGTGAGTCATTCCAAAGACATAGGTAATATGGTTTTCGACTATGCGAAACAAAATGGCTATCTCGAAATTTGGATCCGTTGACTTTGGGAAACAAATTAGCGTGGGAGGGGGCCTAGGTGCCCTCCAATTTTTTTGGTCGCTTATAAAGGGCACTAGAACTTTTCATTTCCGTTAGAATGAGCCCTCTTGCAAGATTCTGGGACCACTTGGTCGATACGATGACCCCTGGGGAAAAGAAAAAAAAAAACAAAAAAAAAACAATCAAACAAATAAACACGCACCCGTGATCTGTGTTCTGGCAAAAAATACGAAATTCCACATTTTTGTAGATAGGAGCTTGAAATTTTTGCTATTGGGTTCTCTTATACGCTGAACACGATGGTGTGATTTTCGTTAAAATTCTATGACTTTTAGGGGGTGTTTTTCCCTATTTTCCAAAATAAGGCAAATTTTCTCAGGCTCGTAACTATTGATGACAAAGATTAAATTTGATGAAACTTATATATCTAAAATCAGCATAAAAATTCGATTCTTTTTATGCATTTTTAATTCCGTTTTTTAGGGTTTCGTTTACTATTGAGCCGGGTCGCTCCTTACTACAGTTGATAAAGAGTTACCACGAACTGTTTGATAAAATTTTGTAGTGCAACCTAAGTAAAGTAACCATGTATAGTATGCCTAGTACAATCGTGTACTTTTCACGTGCTAATTGTCATAATTTATTTTCCTACCACTTTGTTTGGAAAGGGTGGTTGTAAAAACTTTACAGCGGGTTGACTCGACTGAAAATCTAAAATTCTAGTGACATTTATTAAAGTTAAAAGTGAGTGGGTAAGACAATACCACATACAGGAAACTGGGCACTACAGGTTACCTATACTACAGATAGGACACATGAAGCTCGCCCTACTACATCGCTTTTGCATATCTAGTACATCGTTTTTGCATACTTCCATAGGAATCTCTTTTGCATATAGCTATGAGGGCCTACATACCAGCTTTAGCAACCAGATCCAATTTGAATATACCAGTTTGAATATACTCTTTATTATAAAGTTTTTACTTGGCAATACATACTAGAAAAAATGAGTGGTTTGTTTACACCATTAGAAATTAATAGTGGAGCTAGTAACATCAATGATACAAAGACAAGAGTACCAAACTTAGCAGTACAAATTGAAAGACGATCTCAACTTCAACCTGCATTAAATGCAATAGTGAATACATTGAGGAGAATAAGTTCAATTAGTAAGTTAAAAATGAGTGATATTTTGTTGTAATTATGTAGTAACATGTTTTTAAATCGAAAATGTTTTTCTTGTTTAGTATTTTTAGTAGGTTAACGTTCATCTAGGATTTTGAAGTAAAAAAATTCTTAGTTAGTTAGTTAATCAGGTCTGAGAGTGTTAAGATTTAAACATGGATGAATTTCACACATAAAAAACATGTTTTATTCTAGATGATGATTTTCTAGACTTATCTATTCAAAGGAAAATATTTTCTCTAAGAATACCTGACGATATAATGAGAAATTATTCTCCGTATTTAGACTATTGTATGAAACTTACGCGTTGTGACCCAAATCCATCTACTCAGTTTATTCACATATTAATTGAAACGAAACAACATGATATTGTGGATTTGCTTTTAAGCAATACCTTAGAAGTATAATGATGATTTAAGATTTTATCCATATGATTTTTCCATGAAAACAATAAACAAATTGACAATTTATAAGATTATATCCAAAAACGTTCTTTGATGTCACTCAATTACTCCTCTTTCTCTCTCTCTAGAACTACAAAGAGTTTTAATATCTACTTTAATATCTACAGCAAATGGCTTACCACAATCTTTTAGGGAGGCAATAGAAATTTAATAAATAAGTAAATAGAGACCTAGCTTTAAATAGGCATTGAAGATATTTCTATAAACCCAATTTACAATCACTTAATGTTAAAAGATTCAAATGACATTTTTTTCTCAGTTTCAATTGCGACCATCTGACCGCACATTTAATGAAAATCGGGTCAATAGACAAGCTAAGTCAATAGCTTAGCAGAATTTTTGTACAGTCTGACAGGTGAATGGTCTTTATCTTTCTGTCTCTTTATCGATCGTAAGTCAGTTTCATTTGCTATTGAGAGAGTTAACACTGAAAAAATGTTCTATACATTACTACTATGTATGTATGACGAGTGTGATGAAAAGTTTAGATTATTCAATCCGTGTAAATTGCGTAGAGGATATGCAGCACAAATTATAGACAGTAATTCCTGCATTGAGGAGATTTGTGACTCTCAGACTAGAGGATTCCTATGCTGCAATTGTAACTATGATAAATGTGACCAGTGGGAGAATACCTATCCCAGTATGATTGGAAAAAACCCAAAAGGAGATTTTAGTTTTTTTTCAGAGACTGGCTTCGTCAGTCGTGGTTTTAAATTGTTTTGGGAAGAAGAATCAGTTCCACGCTTCAACTGTTGGAAGAGTAAGAGAGTTTGGTTTCAATTCATCGTTGTGGGGACAATGGTTACTATAATTATAAGCCTATTGTCTTTTTGGCTGTTGCAGAAAGTGATTTTACATTTGAAAGCACTCTGTGTGACATTGTTTCAAATTATCAAATCGAAGCACTTGAATTTTACAATATGAATGAAAATAGTATCATTGGCTTTAAAAAGATATACAAACAATGAAGTTACATTATATTGTAGATAATGATACCCTGACCTCGTACATCAAGATCAATGTACAGTGAATCCAGATAATTTACTATGAATGATTGTTCTCGATGGCTACCTATACGTAGAAGAAGAAATTTAAAGAGGAGAAAAATGCATTTCATATAGATTTATACTTTTTTAATTAATAATCAAACTTACATTTCCAGTGTTAACACATGGAAATTTTTCAAGAAAATTCGATGGTATACAATAGGATTTGCATTTGGACATGCACAGATCCAGATTATACACGCTGATTTTTTCCAAGGTATTCAATGGTATATAATAGTATTTGTATTTAGACATGTATAGATCAATATAAACTGTCATGATTATTTGATTTGTGTTCATGGTGAATTTGATTTCACATCTAGTAGAACACTGCCTTCAATAGTGATTTCCCAGTACATTTCAAACTCATTTATTGAGATTAATGCAATAGTCTCAGCTAATGGTAAATGTGCACTCTAAACGTACACTCGCTTGTAAAAAACTCACATCTTGAGTGCCAGACAAGTCCAATACAATGATACAATTAGTTTTTGCCAACATTATATCAGTTTTACCATTTTCAAACAGTTATGAATCTCGAGCTAGGGATTGTATTGTCAACTCACACAGTGTCCTATAGGATTTATCGAAGGATAAATTCTTGAGTATAATTCAATTTAGTTTACACACAAGAGAGGAAAGTTATAAAATTTCAAATTTGTGTTGGCAACTTGTCCAACATCCTATAGCGCTAGTACTTTTTATAAATGCCAATGCCAGTTTTGGAGAAATTTTACCATTGATGAATAAAGAGTCAATGAAGGTGCATGAAACCGTGGCAATGTGGCCCTGATTGGTGATTGTATGAGGAACAAGTAGTTTGATATTATTTCCACGTGCTCTCAGTTTTTCCACTGTCAAAGCAACAGAGCTCACAGCCAGTTGCTTTCACACATGACGTATTGCCTAGATGAGAGACACAGCTATATCGGGTGATATAGGAAGTTCCTTTTGTAAAATTAAATTGTATGGAACGAACGTTTATTTTATGGTCCCACTTAATATTCGGTGGTAACAATTTGGGTATATTAAATACCTCTTGATTTATTTTCCCAACTAAATGTATTTCACTGGTTTTCGCCATTTTAAGTACGTATTTAGTATCATAGTCTTTTTTATATTTTTTAGCAAAGGCTAGTGCATAGCGAAACAGCTTAGTACACAAATTGCCAAGACCATTGCCCGACATTGACGAACGACCTTTATAATAGTCAATTACATGACCCATTTGTCTTGGACCCTGAGTAAGAACATAGCAATCAGTATTAAGGGCAAACCAATGTCGTTTTTCTATTAGACGTCTTGCTGTTGAACGGGTCAAAAATGAAAAGATAGACACTGGGACAAGTAAACTCCCGCCCATACACACAGGTACAAAGTGCGAGAGAGACAAAACACATACAAACACACAGATCCATACATGCAATCAGACAAAGAGAGACATTGTGATAAGCCAACACCCCCCGAGACATACAGGCATAGAGAGTGAGAGAGACAAAAACACATACAAATACATAGATTCAGACATAAATAAGATAAAACAGGCACTGGGACGAGCAAACAACCACCCAGACGCACTTGAAAAGAGAATGAGAGAGAGACAAAAACACATATTGAAACACACAGCTTCAGAAATACGAACAAACGAAGACGGACACTGGGACTATGAAACACCTGCTCAGACACACAGACAGACTGAGAGAGACAAGCAAACAGCCAGTTTTTTTTCTACCTGAACCTGAGTACCTACAGCCAACCTACAATCCCCACCTTTTTTCAAAACATATTATTCAAGTTAGATTCATTTAGGTTGACATAGCATGGCCGGCCGCGGTAAGTGACTCTAAATGATACTAACTAGAACAAAGTTATTAAATAAAATGATGTCTGATTGTATATCTGGAGCTGTGTGTTTGTCTTTGTTTTTGTCTGTCTCACTCTCTTTGCGTGTGTGCCTGGGCAGGTTTTCGAAACTTTGCATTATTCATCAGTCTCTTCTCAAGATAGAAACGAATCACATCACCCATGTCAAAGAAGAAGAAGAAAAAACCGAATGAAAAACAGTTACATAAAAACTTCTTTTCCTGGGCTGAACTGGCACATCTACCACACAAGGATCCCCACTCATCAAATTCCTGGAGTGAAATGGCACATCTGCCACACAAGGAATCCCGCCCATCAATCACATCATCTGTAAATTAATTAAAGGCAGAAAATGCTGATGTAAGTGTAAAACATGGTTACTATGAACGATTTTACCGACAACAACCACTCTCTAAAAACATTCATTTTCAAATTTATTCCAATTAACATTATTTTGTGAATATTTCTTTCACGTTTATGGATCTACATGGGCCGGTCAAGAAATCTGTCGATGATGTGCCAAGTCTTACTTATGGAATATCCTATGAAAATTGTGTATTGCAAAACTTATTTCGAAACATCAATGTCCATATAAAAGAACATTGATAAGTGCTAGCCACAATATCTCAAATTAAACGAGCTACGTACAGTTCACATTGAACACGCCAAACTCATATAAAGAATCGAGGGATTCAGCCAGTGGATTTTAATATAAGACAGACATCAACACTACAGATACACTTAAAATGGTGACAACTAGTGAATTATATTTCACTAGTTATTTCACTAGGGAAATAAATCATGCAATATATAACATACTCCAATTGATACGACCAAATATTAAGAAGGACATAAAATAATATTAAGAAGGTCCATCCGATTTCATTTTACGGAAATCAACCGATGTAACAGTCTCTCTCATCTCAGAATTCGTTCTATAATTTATCCTTTGATAAATTCTACACTCCGCATATCAACAACTTTATTGAAAGCAGTGGAAAAGCTATTATTCAAACCAAAAAAGAGTTCAGGATTCAAATACTGAAAGCTATAGTTTTCGTGCACACTGATATTTAGTTTTCTGATGTCGTGGCTATACTTACAATGAATTTCTTAACATTTACGTAGATTATCCTCGTCTAAATAGCTTCCTAGGTGAAAAATTTTTAGATTTCTTCTTTTACGTATAGTTAGCTATCAAAAACAACTAGCAGCTACAGATCATCTGATTTCGCTGTATATTGATCTTGATATTGATATTGATTATTGATATTGCAAAGTCAGAGTCACATTTCTAAAGTACAATGTAACAACACTCTTATTATATCTCTGTTTGAAGTTAACAATACTATTTTCTTTCATATTATAGAATTAAAGTGATTCAATTTGCTTATTTAAAGCAATATCACATACGGCGTTTTCAAATGGAGAATCACTTTCTGTAACTGCCAAATAAAAATCATTGTGTTTATAATCATAGTAACCATTGTCTTCATAACAACGACGTATAGACCAAAATCTCTTGTTATTCCAACAGTTGAAGTGTAGACCTGATTCACCCTCCAGAAACAATTTAAGACCATGACGATAACAGTCTCTTAGAATTAAACTAGAATCTCCAATCGGCTTTTTTTCCAATCATACCGGGATGGATATTCTTCTACTGGTCACATTTTTCATACTGACAATTGGAGCATAGGAATCCTCTAGTCTGAGGGTCACAACTCTTTTCAAAAGGGGAATTATAGTCTTTAATTTGTACTGCATATCATTTATGCAATTTTGACGGATTGCAATCCACTCTTTTCGTCATACTCGTCAAAAATTGTATAGTTCTAACATGATGACCAGCTGCCCAAAGTATTCATGCAAAGTGGACATGCATAGAATATTTTTCCAATGTTGAATTTCTCACAACCATAATTTAATTGACTTACGTTCGATAAAGTTTTCTTTTCTAGTTCTAGTTCTAGTTCTAGAGAGAGAGAGAGAGAGAGAGAGAGAGAGAGAGAGAGAGAGAGAGAGAGAGAGAGAGAGAGAGAGGAGTAATCAAGTGACATCACAAAACCGTTTTGACAGGATCTTTTAAATAGTAGATTTATGAAAAAATCATAAAAAGATCATTTGGATAGAGTCTTAAGTAGACGTTGAATTTCTAAGATAGCATTCAATAGAATATCCACAATATCTGGTTGTTTCGTTTCAATTAATATGTAAATAAATTGAGCAAATGGATTTGGTCACGACGTAAAAGTTTTAGCCAATAGTCCAAAGACAGAGAATTAAATATCAAGACAGAAATTTCAAATTATATGAATAAGTGCTGTTTGAGAAGATATTTTCCTTTGAAGATATAAGTCTAGCAAATCATCCTCTAAAATCAAACATTTTTTCAAAATCACAAGATTCTTTATGATTTTTATTTTTTAAATCCATCCATTTTTGAATTTTAATACTCTGACAACTGACTACATACAAATTAATATTCTGTCTACTTTAAGAATGTTATTAGAGGAACGGTAACCTACTAAAAATATCTAAAAAGAAAAACCTTTCGATTTAAAACATTTTTATTACATAATTACAACAATATATCACATATTTTTTACCTACTGATTCAGCTTATTGTCCTTAATATATTTCATTGTTGTATTTAAAGCAGTCTGAAGTCTATGTATATAAACTGTATCAAGTTTTGCTGCAAAACAAAACTGCTCCTCCAATTTGAATTTGCTCAATGATATCCCATATCTTGCATGCATATTATCCCATTTAAGGCTTAGTCAAGATCCTCTTGTAATTTGTAGTGCTAAGTTTGGTACTCTTGTCTTTGTATCATTGGTGTTAGAAGCTCCACTATCAACTTTTAATGGTGTAAACAAACCACTTATTTTTGCTAATATTCATTTTAAAATAAAAACTTGATAATAAATAGTATATTCAAACTGTTTTCTCTCTTACCTCTACTTTCTTACTAGCATGGATTACATTGTAAATCAAGCCTTATATTGGATCTGCTTGATATGGTTGGTTTTTAGGCCCTCGTAGTTATATGTAAATAAAATTCTCATGGAAGCATACAAAAGAGATGTGCCCTCTCTAGTTTCATCTGATATTTAAGTAGAGAAAGCTTCAGGTGTCCTGACTGTAGTCTAAGCAACCTATAGTGCCCTGTCTGTGTCATGTTCTGTCTGTAGTATTGTCCCCCACTACTAAGGTATTGGAGGGGAGCTAGCAGTCTAGTGGCCCTTTTTTGTCATATAGTCCCCTCTTAACCCCCCTATCCACCTGGAAAAATTTTAAGACGAGAATTTTATGGCAAATAGCTGATAAGTCAATCAAAACTTCCTCTAGGGATATTTTGACCTCTACAGCGCCTGTGAAAACTACTAAAAATATTGAAATTTTCCGATGTTTTATAATGGGAAAAGCGGGGTGTATTTCATCTTGGATGCCCAGAAATCGTTCCTTCGGGTAAAAGTATAGAATATTTTGCTCTGAAAGGGAGGCTGTGGGTCCACAACTGAGTCAAAAGTCTTTTTATGTCTCAAACTTATTTTGAACTTACAGCCGTGAGTCCTGCTGCCAAGAGAATTTAGCTTACAAAGATTTACTTCAGGGCACCCCCCCCCCCATCATTAGCACCTAAAAAGGGAAAAGTTCTCGATGGACTGAAAACATATATCCTTAAGTTGTTGGCTAGGGGAACCCGTCAAATATGGAAAATTAAAAACCAATCTTTCTCCTAAAAAGTGAGCTTTTTACGCAAGAATGGTGACATTGGCAAATACGCATAGCCTATCAGATATTATTGTTTAATTTCTAATGTGAGGGGACTATAAGGCCTTAGCCATAGCTGTTGTATATATTAATATTGAAAAGCGTTTTCCACAAAACAAATTTTTCGAAAAAAATAAAGAGTTACATTAAACCAAAACCAAGCAAAACTTAAGTCAAATAATGTTTCAGTCGTCTTGTACTTTCCCCAGAGGGTTTGCTGTCATGCGATCTTCAGGGGCATAGCTATGGAACCTTTTATCAATGTTTTAAAAAATGGCTACCTCAAGATTTTGACCAGCTGTCTTTGGGAAAAAGTTGCCATAGTGAGGACATTTCGACTCTCAAAATAAGCGCTAGAACTTCCGATTTCCGATCGAATGAGCCCCTTCCTCGGTTTCTGTGACAACTCGTTCCAAATGAAATGCCTTGGTAAAAAAAATAATGCACAGGGCGTTTGCTCTTTACTTTGGCTACATTATCGTGCTGCTGATAGCGCTGTGAGCTCCCCCCCCAAAAAAACATGTCAAACACCCAAAAAACTATTACCTTTGCAATTCCTTGACGCGTATGTGTGTGTTTAACGACAAGAAATGTAAACTCGATAATTTCTTCAACACCGTACTTCTCAAAAAGGTCAAAATTCTTTAAATCTTCTAGGTATGAGGATATGCTCCCTAAAACAATCAATAAAATATAAAACTTAAATATCACAGACACCATAATACATTAGGATGTTCAAAAGCACGCGATATGAGTAATACAATTAATTATACCGCATTTTATTTCATCTAGAAGGATATTGACTTTTCCTTTTTTGTATAAATTTTCTCCATTGTGTTGCTGATTAATCAAGTAAAATAAAGGTTGTTTCATAGGAAAGTAAAGAATAATACCCATGTTAAAAACTAAGAGCAGCAGAAATAACCGTATATAAAAGGGGCTGTCCCCTCCTCAACGTCCTGCTCTTTACACTTTTTGCTGTTTCATAAAGTAGCGTTGTGAGGAGTAGTCAAACTTTTGCGCAAAGAGGGGGGCGTTGAAGAGGAGATATCTTCTTTCATATACGGAATAATTTCTTTTCGTCTTAAGTTTTAATGTCACTTCTTAATTTCAGTTAACAAAAACAATTTTTTTATATTTACTCCAACAGCAAGAGACGAGAACTTTCAGACAAAGTATCGAAGGTGAGAAAAATCTTTCGGAACTCGTAGACGATGACAATTTTCGAAAAAAAACACAAAAATAACACAGAATATACGAACAACATGCAAAATAATACAGATAAACCTGATTTGTAATTGGCTGGAAGAATCTTAAGAAAATATCAAATATTAAGTATTTGACACATGATATCTTATTATGCTTTAGTAAAATGCAGTTTTAGGTTAAAATCGTTTTTAGTACCTCAAATCTACCTTTTTATCTGCTGCAACTACTACCATTATCAGTTAGAAAGCAGAAATTTCAGAAAAATAGTCGGAGATGTGAAAATCCTTTTACCTCAAATATACCTCAGAGACTAACTCATGGTCTTCAACATCAGTCCCAACTTCTTTGATGATTCGATGTATACAATGACACTAAATAAAACCCCTAAGCCACTTCGAGAACTCAAAAGAGTCATTTCCGGACGACAGTCTTTACATTAAGAAATTCACCCTTAACCTCAAAACTCAAGCTGTTTAGGTTTAGGGTTGATAAAAAATAAACCTCAACTGGAGTGGAAGACTTTTCGGATTCGGAGTCAGCATATTCTTTTTATTCAGTTAGTTAAGAATCACTTGTATATCAATTTGTTTGAAGTCAAACACATTTCTACTAGAACAGGACACTATACGCAGCTAGATCTTTGCGTGTAATATAAATAAAAGCACTCTTAATTTTCCTTGTATCTTACTTAAAAGTATCTTGTATTGATACTGTCAGTCTTCATTGAACAGAAACATAATCGACAAGGTTGGCTGCTTTTCCAGCGTTTGACTACTAAATTAAAATGAATCATCGCTTCAAAAATAAAGACAGTAACAGGAATTTCCACAAAGAGAACCAGGACTAGTACCAACTAAAAAATCGAAGCATCATTTGCATTTTACTGAAAACACTATTTATTTTCAGCAGTTTGTTTTTATTTGTTACAGCATAAACCAAACCACAACGAAAAAAAAAATTCACAATGCTAATAAAGGTTTATAAGGAATTGTGGAGCTACCCTCCCTCCTCTTTACCGACGAATCCTATAAACAGCTAGAGAGTCATTTGGTCTAATGAAAACTATATGTATTTTGAACAAGGAGGTTCTACATGACAAAACACCGACAAAAAGAACAAAAATAAATAAACAAGAATTACAATAGTAATTAAAATTTTTAAAAGAACTCCTGATGATCTGAGCAATTTTGAATTTTTAATGTTAAAATTATACAACAACGAAAATTTCTAAATATTTTCTGTTCAAAAGTGACACTATAGTATTTTTTCCTGTTTTATTGTTGTTATTGATGTTTTGGAAAATAAAAACCGCACAGCTTGAAACAAAATTGTTTAAATCTCAATTAAAACGTTATTACGTTTTAAACGTAATAAAGTTTCTTTTTAACGTTATAATTCTTTATTAAGTTTTTACAACGTTTTTATTAACGTTATAAATGACGTTATTTTATGACCTTTTAACCGTAACAAAAAATAAAAACGTAAATGAAGCACTAGCCTGCAGAAGGCTTAAGGGGCCTTAGCCTGCAGAAGGCTAAGGAGTAGTCCTACTCCTGTTTGTGGCAATTTCTGTTCGTCTAACTTGTTCATCTAACAGTCTGACTTGATTATTAATTGTAATTTATGTCTGTTTTAGGTCTAATTTGTTCATGACTGTTTAGGTTATTTTTTAAATGTGAATTATTATTTAACGTTCATTCTACTTGAGTTTTGTTTAATATAGCTCCTTACTATTCCTCAAAAAATCTTTTTAGTAAATTTCTGTTTGTTTTTAATTGAAATTGTTTTTTTGAAAAAAAAAAAATGTTTGAAAGTTTTCTTTTCAGTTTTCTGCTTAAGAATTAAGATTTGCCATAAAATTGTGTATTTGCTTAAAATTTGGCAACAAATTTTAATAATAGCTTTCTCATTAAATTTTGGGCAGATGGAGAGGGGGGGGCATTACAGAAATAAATAGATTGAAAATAACTTTTGGCCTTTAGGGCCTGAAACTATCCTGGCTCCCCTGTTGTTACAACCTTAAATAGAGGCGAATGTTGATTGATCAGTTTTTTACAGGAATCTTGTTATGTTGTGTTCTGTTTTAACTACTTGCATGCTTAAAAAAAAATGGATTTTGAGCGTTGTTATTAAAATCTACTGTTTAAAGGCCAAAAATAGAACACCAAGAATCAAATCAACAAGATTTTTTTCCTGAATGAGCTCTTGATATTTTCCTGAATGGGCTCTGATATTTTAGTTAAGGTGTTAGTGCCTGCATTTTGTTGCAAGCTTTGATATCAGGCTCCGATTTTTGATCAAAATATTAGGCTCTGATATTTTAGTTGAGGTGTTTTTTGTTGCAGGTTCTGATATCAGCCTCTGGTATTTGGTCAAAATATCAGGCTCTGATATTTTAGTTAAGGTGTTATTGCCTGGATTTTGTTGCAAGCTCTGATATCACGCTCTGATTTTTGATCAATATATCAGGCTCTGATGTTTTAGTTGAGGCGTTTTTTGTCGCAGGCTCTGATATCAGGCTCTGATATCTGGTCAAAATATCAGGCTCTGATATTTTAGTTGAGGTGTTTATTGCCTGCATTTTTTTGCGGCTAAGAAATTTATTTGTCATTAGCAGTATGGACTGTCTTTATACTTGACACGATCATTTGTTTTAATCTCTGTTCGTTTTGGTTTAATTTGTTCATTGATTGTAATTAATTAACAGAAAAAAACTTCAGAAAAATATGTTTTTTAAAGATGGGTAAGGAGCCATTTTAAACTTAAGACTAGCAGAGATAAAATTCTGTAATAATTCAAACTCAAAACGACCAAAAATTACTATTAAAGAACAAATGAAACCCATAACGATTAGAAATCAAACAGTTTGTGGTAACGAACTGTAGTACGGAGCGACCCGGCTCAATAGTAACCAAAACCCTAAAAGATAGAATTTTGATACCAATAGTTACATCAAAAGGAATGCATTTAAATGCTGATTTTAAATATATAAGTTTCATTAAGTTTAGTCTTACCCATCAAAAGTTAGGAGCCTGAGAAAATTTGCCTTATTTTAGAAAATAGGGGGAATCGCCCTCTAAAAGTCCTACAATCTTAACGAAAATAACAGCATCAGATTCAGCATATCAGAAAACCTATTTGTAGAAGTTTCAAGCTCCAATCTACAAAAATGTGGAATTTCGCTTTTTTTGCCAGAAGACAGATCACGGATGCGTGTTTATTATTATTTTTTTTTCCCAGGGGTGATCGTATCGACAGAGTAGTCTTAGAATGTTGTGAGAGGGTTCATTCTAACGGAAATTAAAAGTTCTAGTGCCCTTTTTAAGTGGCCAAAAAATTGGAGGGTACCCAGGCCCCCTCCCACGCTCATTTTTCCCAAAAGTCAGCAGATAAAAATTCTAAGATAGCCATTCTATTCACCGTAGTCGAAAAACCTAATAACTATGTTTAGGGACGACTTACTCCCCCGCAGTCCCCGTGGGAGGGGCTGCAAGTTGCAAACTTTGACCTGTGTTTACATATAGTAATTACTAGAAAATTGACAGACGTTTTCAGGGGGATTTTTTTTGGGGGGGGGGAGAGTTGTGGTTACGTGGGAAGATATTTCCATGGAAAAACTTCTCATGGGGGAAGATAATTTTAATCAAGGGGGCGCAGGATTTTCTAGCATTATTTGAAAAAATAATGAAAAAATAAACATAAAAAGTTTTTCAAAAGAAAGTAAGGAGCCGCATTAAAACTTAAAACGAACAAAAATTATTACGCATATGAAGGGTTTACCTCCTCGTTATAACTCACTCTTTACGCTAAAGTATTTTTGGTAATTTCAACTATTTATTCTACGGCCTTTGTGATTCAGAGGTCATTCTTAAGGAACTGGGACAAAATCTAAGCTCTAGTGTAAAGAGCGAGGTATCAGCGAAGGTTGAACCCCCTCATATACGCAAAAAAAACATATGTGAAATTGTTAGTTACGTATATTTTTTACCAATGAAAACGTTTGTAAAAAGTTATAAAGTTCTAGTTGCTTTTTTAAGTGATCAAAAACTTGGAGGGCAGCTAGGTCTCCTCCTTCGCTCCTTTTTTCTCAATATCCTCCGATTAATTACAATTAATTAATATGCGAATTCTGTTTTAATTGTTCATGTAAGGAAGCCAAGATCAAAACATGCATTAATTCAAAAACGTCCAGAAATTAAATGAAAAAAAAAACAAGTTTTTTAAATGAAAGAAAGGAGCAACATTAAAGCTAAAAACGAACAGAAATTACTCCGTATATGAAAGGGGCTTTTCCTTCTCAAGGCCCCACTCTTTACGCTAAAGATTCTTACTGTTTTAAAAATAGAGTTAAGAGAAAGAGTCAAACTTTAGCGTAAAGAGTGAGGCGTTGAGGAGGAAAAGCCCCTTTCATATACGGACTAGTTTCTGTTCATTTTAAGTTTTAATGTTGCTCCTTACTTTCATCAAAAAAAACTTGTTATTTTATTTAATTTTATATAAAGAATCACAGTAAACATAGAGATAGCAGTTTGAATTAAATTGAATGAAAAGTCAAACTTGAAAAGAACAAATACAAAATGTAAAACTGTAGCGTTACCTATAATAAAAGCCATAAGGCTTCAATGATTATTGCTATTATTTTTTCCCCGTTGGCATATCATTTGGAAAGGGTGGTCTAGTAAAACTTCGGAGGGAATTCATTCAATTAGGAATCGGAAATTTTAGTGTCCTTTTTATGAGTCAAAAGTGATTGGAGGGCAACAAAACCCCTTCCATGCCCGAGTGCATTCGATAGAAATTTTGAGATAATCATTTTGTTATGAATAGTTCAAAAATAAGATATACAAAACTTTGGGGTTGAAACAATGCCACCGAGCCCTGAGTTAATTTTCTAAGTTATGGCCTGGGGGCATATAAGGTTTTTAAGGATAGGGTGGTCATAAAGCCTCAGAGGGGGGTTATTGGATTTGAAATCGGAAGTTATAGTGCTCTTCTCAAGAGTTGAAAGTGATCGAAGGGGAATCAGCCCTTACCCCTTCCCAAGATCTTTTTCCCCAAATACTTCCGATCAAAATTTTGAGATAGCCATTTGGTTCAAAATAGTTCAAAGATGAGATAACAAAACTCAAGGATCGTCAAAACACCCAAGAGCCAGATAGGGAGAGTCGTAAGCTATGCTAAAGGTGCATACAATGTTTCTTTAGAAAAGGTGGTCGTATAAACTTCTGCGGTAAGAGTCAAAGGTAATCGGATGGCCACTACCCCCCACACCTACTTTCCCTAAATGCATCCAATCCAATTTTTTGAGGGAGTATTTTTGTTAAAAATTGACCAAAGATCATATAACAAAACTTTGGGGTTGACACATCCCCCAGAGCGCACGTGCAAATGTTTTAAACTAGGACCTGGGGGCATGTAAGGATTTTAAGGAAAAGGGTCGCCATGTAAACTTAA
>NC_088878.1:35174438-35343571 GCF_032884065.1 Artemia franciscana | reverse complement strand
TTAAAGACACACATACGCGTAGAGGGATTGCAAAGGTAGATTAGTTCAACGTTTTTTCTTATATTTTATTCATTATTTTTGCTTAATATTTTGATGTATTATTTAATGTTTGTTTGATATTAGTGTTTTTAAATTTAATATTTTTTCTTGAAAAGGAATTTTGAATTCGAATGGCATTGAAAAGGATGTAACAAATTACGCTAGACAACATAGCTAAGGTCTGCGAATCTGATAATCATGGTTTTGAATGTCTTTAAACCCGAACCTAAACGAATCTCTGGTGCACTGGTGCCCAAATAAATTATTGGCATGTGCAAATTACATATTACAAATGTATTAGAAAAATATCATAAGAATTAGAGAAATACCTTCAAAAATAATGTTTCTCACTAAGGTTAGTTCTTCAGAATACCCAGGTGGATGTTCCTTGGGATCTAAAATTGAAGCAACAGCTCTCAATTTTTGGGACCCAAAGGCATGCAAATTTCGGATATTATCTTACTAATTCCGGCCCCCTAGAAAAAAAAACAATTTAAAATCAATTGAGGAAACACCACTAGACTTGAAATCCTTTGGCCCCGGAGACAGGGGTGCGAGTCCTGGTGTCGCTGGTTGTTTTGTTTAGAACGGCGGTCAGTGAAGTGACTCTGTAAGCTAAGCCGGAGTCAACCCAGCTATAAACGGATGCCCGGACAAATATAAGGAAGGTAAACAGGAAGGGTGGGGGAAAGAAAAGGATGGTTAGCCCCCGGCCCCCCTTACATTTCCTGGCTGAAGAGCAATGAATGACCTTTGTTTGTTTTTTTCAAATAATTATTAATTCTAAAGCATTCCAAAAGGTAAAACAAATGACATAAAACGTTACAGATAGGGCCTTCGAACCTCACATTCTTGGTTTCCAAGTGTCTCCGAACCAGAGTCAGAGTCATAGTCTTTATCGAGTCACAGTCTATCGTCTGTATCGAGACGGATTATTCACAGATGTAGATTTTTCAAGTGCAAATGACAAGTGTAAAACAAATGACATAAAACGTTACAAATAGAGCCTTCGAACCTCACATTCTTGGTTTCCAAGTATCTCCAAACCAGAGTCGGAGTCAAAGTCTTTATCGAGTCACAGTCTATCGTCTGTATCGAGACGGATCATTCACAGATGTAGATTTTGCAAGTGCAAATGACAAGTGTAAAACAAATGACAGAAAACGTTACAGATTGGGCCTTCGAACCTCACATTCTTGGTTTCCAAGTGTCTCCAAACCAGAGTCGGAGTCAAAGTCTTATCGAGTCACAGTCTATCGTCTGTATCGAGACGGATTATTCACAGATGTAGATTTTGCAAGTGCAAATGACAAGTGTAAAACAAATGACATAAAACGTTACAGATAGGGCCTTCGAACCTCACATTCTTGGTTTCCAAGTGTCTCCAAACCAGAGTCGGAGTCATAGTCTTTATCGAGTCACAGTCTATCGTCTGTATCGAGACGGATTATTCACAGATGTGATTTTGCAAGTGCAAATGACAAGTGTAAAACAAATGACATAAAACGTTACAGATAGGGCCTTCGAACCTCACATTCTTGGTTTCCAACTGTCTCCAAACCAGAGTCGGAGTCATAGTCTTTATCGAGTCACAGTCTATCGTCTGTATCGAGACGGATTATTCACAGATGTAGATTTTGCAAGTGCAAATGACAAGTGTAAAACAAATGACATAAAACGTTACAAATAGGGCCTTCAAACCTCACATTCTTGGTTTCCAAGTGTCTCCGAACCAGAGTCGGAGTCATGGTCTTTATCGAGTCACAGTCTATCTAGTATCGAGACGACGTATTCACAGATGTAGATTTTGCAAGTGCAAATGACAAGTGTAAAACAAATGACAGAAAACGTTACAGATAGGGCCTTCGAACCTCACATTCTTGGTTTCCAAGTGTCTCCAAACCAGAGTCGGAGTCATAGTCTTTATCGAGTCACAGTCTATCGTCTGTATCGAGACGGATTATTCACAGATGTAGATTTTGCAAGTGCAAATGACAAGTGTAAAACAAATGACATAAAAAGTTACAAATAGGGCCTTCGAACCTCACATTCTTGGTTTCCAAGCGTCTCCAAACCTGTGTGTGAGTCATAGTCTCTATCGAGTCATGGTCTGTAATCTGTGTCGAGACGGATCATTCGCAGATGTAGATTTTACATGTGTAGCAAAATAAATTTGCAAATCCAGCTCAAATAAACCGACTTGTAAAATGTTCCACCCTCAGTAGAATTAATAAACTAGCACTTTACTGAAAACAAAGGACCGACATCCAAAAAATAAAATATGCACTTCCTAGGAGTAGAAAATTGAACATATTCTATTTATTTCAGATTAATTTCTATTCGGGCCAGTGTACAAGAGGGCAGATTTTAAACCTTCAGCAAAGGATTTGTGACCATTGAGATTTTAATGGTACCGTTATAGTTCTTCCTAGCCTTGCCACTCTAAAAATAGCAACCGAAAGTGCCATTTTTGGTGCTATATGGCACCATAGGACAGAGTTACTAAGACAAATTTTTAATGGTTGCTTGTAAATAAGTCATTAAATATATCATTGTTATTTTTCGGTAACCTGTTAGCCTTGGTGGACAAATAGAATTAGGAGTGAATAGTGTACTGATAGACTGAAAGTTTGGAGAGGGTTTATACTTCATTTTTAGGGTTTAGCATCATAACAAGTATGTTAGCTCTCTTGAAATTTGCATTCCCTAGCATTTTCAACATCTTTGAGGAAAAATTTATGATTAGTTGCACACAATGGCAGGAAACGCCACTTTGCTGTGACACGGCCATGCCAATTTACTTATTTTATAGTACTCATTGGTCTTCGAGAAAATTGGTAGTGGCTTGTAGGCACCCTACAAATGTGAGCCAGCTAAGAACCATCATTAAAGAACTTTTATTTAAACTGAGCTCTCAAAAAGAACATTGATTTTGCATAGATGTATGAATGAAATTTTTTTTCTGTGGGGGAGGAGGCATTAACCAGGATTGATGGACTGTGAAAGTGTATTTAAATATGCGTGAAAGTGCGTGAAAATATTTCAATTTCTAACATTTTAACAGAATCGCTTCTAATATTTTGAGGTGAGAAGAAAGATTGTCACATGCACCAAAGATTTGAAAAACCTTACCAAAGATATTATAGGGTCTACCCCATTCCAATATAAACAAAAATAGATAGAATGTTTCCATGAATTTTGTTTCCACCGGAACTGATTTCGAAAAAATGAAAAAGTGCAAAGAATTTATTAGGTGTCAATCAATTTGATTGTTACTAGTCATTCAAAAATATTTCCTACGAGAACAAATCTAAATATATACGTCAGTTCCACTGTTTAATTATGCAGCAATCTAAAAATTTACCTAAGTCGTGTTTCTGATTTCATTTTTACCACATCTCAGGATTCGAAAAGATTTTTTGTCAAACCAAAACTCTAAAAACAAACGTTTTCCCAGAAATTGAAAGGTTCTACTGTTAATTTTTGTGTCTTCTAAGGAGGAAGATGGGTCTCTTTGACTTTGAAGGCCTCCCTACTTCGTGTTCCAAGAATAACAGTATAATAATGATAAAAGTGAGTTTCCTTTTCATTTTACCTTTCTGCGGTTAGCTGCTTAGTAGGTTTGCTCTCATCTTGTACAGTAAGGAGTAAGGCAATACACTTTTAGGAGGAAGGTAAGTAAATATTTCTGATGGTTTCGAAGTAATTTTCACAATTTTTCTGGTCTTCCTAAAATTTGCCCCTGATCTGCGCCTTTACCTTTTTTTTTTTCAGGAGCTGGTAAACAGAGCCATGGAAATAGTAAAAAAACAAGGATATCGTGCAGTCATTGTTAGCGCTACAAACCCTATTACAATGAATATGTTTGAAAAACAAAAGTTCGATATGCTGAAAGAATTGAGTATAAGCAACTACACTATAGATGGCATCAAAGCATTTCCTAATGCAACAGCGGGGCAGGTAGGAAAGCTATTTGGAAAGGCCTTGGTATAAGGGTATAAGGTATAAGTTCAAGAACACTTGACTATGTAGTCATGACTACTTACAATGATGAACATTGCTCTACTGTTTAAGCCCAGCAGGGTTTTTGTGCGAGTACCCTTTAGGTAGTGCTTTAATTTTTTCTAATAAATTCGTTTATTAAAATGTATTTATTATTTGTGATAGTGCTAGGCAAGAAGTCATTATGAATAGGGCTCAGCAAGCTATGATCCCTACTCCTTTTAATCTCGGAATTCACATTTTGATCCCTTTTTATCTTATTTTTGCTGTTTCTCATGCCGCCCATCTCCGTCATTGGCTGCCGTAATTAAAATATGTTATATAGTATTTATTAGTAAACGAAACTTTAAAAAATGAGATTTTGATACTAATAGATGCATCAAAAGAATCGGATTTTTATGCTGATTTAAAATATATAAGTTTCATCAAATTTAGTCTTACTTATCAAAAGTTACGAGCCTGAGAAAATTTGCCTTATTTTGGAAAATAGGGAGAAACATCCCCTAAAAGTCTAATAATCTTAACGAAAATCACACTATCGCATTCAGCGTATCAGAAAACCGTACTGTAGAATTTTCAAGCTCCTATCTACAAAAATGTAGAATTTCGTATTTTTTTTTCCAGAAGACCAATCACGGGTGCGTGTTTATTTGTTTTTGTTTTTTTCCAGGGGCTATCGTATCGACCCAGTGGCCCTAGAATCTTGTGAGAGGGCTCATTCAAGCGGAAATTAAAAGTTCTAGTGCCATTTTTAAGTGACCGAAAATATTGGAGGGCACCTAGACCCCCTCCCACGCTCATATTTTCCCAAAGTCTACGGGGCAAAATTCTGAGATAGTCATTTTGTTCAGCATAGTCGAAAAACCCATTAACTACGTCTTTGGGGGCGACTTTGGGGGCGACCCCCTCACAGTCCCCGGGAAAAGGGCTACAAGTTACAAACTTTGACCAGTGTTTACATATAGTAATGGTTATTGGGGAGTGTACAGACGTTTTCAGGGGAATTTTTTTTTGAATAGGGATGGGGTTGAGGGGAGGGGGCTACACGGGAGGATTTTAGAGAGAATTTCCATGAAGGGGGCGCAGGAGTTTCTAATATTATTTAAAACAAGGGCAACTAAGCCTCCTCCCCAAATCCTTTTTTTCTCAAAATCGTCCGATCAAAACTAAGAAAAAGCCATTTAGCAAAAAAAAGTAAATTTCGTTCTAAGTATTCATGTGCGGAGAGCCAAAATCAAAACATGCATTTATTCAAAAACGTTCAGAAATTAAATAAAAAAAAGTGTTTTAACTGAAAGTAAGGAGCGACATAAATAGTCTTCTAGCTCTAAATAGTCAAAAGCTCAAATAACTATGCCCAGAGGGATGATATAACACCCCAGAGGTTTGTTGAGGGATGCTGAACACTATGTGATACACTGTGCGCATGCTGATTGTTGAAAGGACATATCTTATGTTTAAACTTTCAGAGCATGCTGAGGATGATGTTAAAAAGTGGTCAGAGGGTAACCAATCCCCCTTCATTCCCCCCTTTAGCTGCCCTCCCTCCAAAGATATCTGATCAAAATTTTGGAATAGCAATCTTGTTCAAAATAGTCGACAAGTCAAATAACTATACCTCCGGGAATGAATTAATTCCCACAGCCCCTGGGACAAGTGTTGTAAGTTATATAAGTTGCCAATATTTATATGCAAGGTTTTTGTCGGGAGAAAGAGGCATATTTGACCCTGAGTCTGCAAAAAGGCCAAAAATATCAAGGTAAGACTTCCAGAAAATATCTTGGAGGATGCCAAATAAAATCAAAGCAGACCATATGCAGGAGTGTTTTCGAACGGACACAAAAGCAATATCTAAGGAACGCCTAAGGGTGTTAAATTGAAAATTCAAAGACGTATAGGGATGACTGTTGAAAAAGCAACAAAGTTCCACCACCCCTCCCCCTTTTACCCTTTTATATTTACAACTGTGACAACTTGTAACTGTGACTGCGACTATTTGTAACTGCTGCTACATCTATTTGTGACTACTTTCAGGGAACATTAAGGGGATGATGAGCTTTGAAACTTCTAAGTTCAAAATAACATCAGTTAGATGTTTTGATACCTCGATAAAACTTTGATGCTGAAAAAAATTGATGTTGAAATTGGGAAAGTTGAAAAACTTGAAATTTTGGCAACCAAAAACGAAAAAGAAATTAATTTAAAAAACCTCAAGAGAATAAAGTTTTTCAAAGAATAATAAAGAAATCAAACAGTCGTGGTAACGAACTGTAGTAAGGAGCGACCCGGCTCAATAGTAACCAAAACTATAAAAAATGGAATTTTGATACCAATAGCTACATCCAAAGAATCGCATTTTAATGCTGATTTTATATATATATATATATATATATATATATATATATATATATATATATATATATATATATATATATATATATATATATAGTATAGTTTCATCAAGTATAGTCTTACGCATAAAAAGTTACGAGCCTGAGAAAATTGATGTTTGATAATTGAAAATTGATTGAAAATTGATGCTAGATGTTTTGATACTTCGATGAAACTTTGATGCTGAAAAAGAATGATATTGAAATGGGGAATTTTGAAAAACTTGAAACCTTGGCAACCAAAACTAACCAGGAGTTAATTACAAAAACTCTACGAGAAAGAAGTTTTTCAAAGAATAGCAAAGAACCACATTAAATCTAATAACAGCAGAAGTAAATTTCCATAATAATTTAAAATCGAAACGAAAAGGAATCACTATTAAAGAATTATAGGACACCCAAAACCGAACGGAAATTAAATAAATAGTCTACCAAACAAACATGCAACAGGTACCCATATAAATGAATAAATAAACCTTAAAATGGGTAAATTTTTTGAATTCTCATATCAAGCTTAAAACGAAGAAAAATCACTTCAACAATACAAACAAGAGTTTGGCTTCTACCCCCAACTTCGTTAAATGTAAAAGTCCGAAGCCTACGATGTCATTTGCGCTTTACTGAAAACAAATTATATTAAAAATATTTTTTTGTACTTACAACAATAAAAATAAAAACAAAAAACATTTGAACTGCTGAGCTTTCAGTGATTAATTTCATGATTTATCAACTATTCAGTTTAATTTTATTAGTTCTTTCCAAGGACTATTTAAGAAACATAATTTTCAATAAAACACAAATGGCGCAGTTGGCTTTAGACTTTGCTTTGTCAAGCTGTGACTTCCTGAAAAGACCTGTCTGTCTGAAATAAAGAAAAGCATTTGACAAGCATGTTACAGGTTAAAAAAAAATTCAATAACATTTAATAAAAATTATATGTTTTGTTCCACGTGAAAGCTAATTAACAGCTGAAATTACCTCAAATTAACTTTGTATTAGTTTATGTTTGACATTTTTGTGAATACGGTTAACTACTATCGCAAATTATTTCTGTATTAAATTTTGAGTTAAATTTTTGGGATTAGATTTCGGTTAACTACTTAACTAGCATCTTTAGTTTGAAAATATCTGCACAATCATCATCAAATTCAAATAATTGAGGCAAATAACCATCTAATGATAGTTAATAACTTCATCAACACTCACATCTGTCATATTTTACTCATTATTGATTGTAATTAATCATATTTCAATAAATCAATTATAATACATATTAAGGCATTTATTAATAAACTATTCCATGTTATTAGTTAATTCGCGTTAAAGGAACATGAATTAACTTGCTAATTTCCGCATGGAACTCATTCAACATCAGCGCAATAATCATCTCCAGAATTGCTAAAACAGCACGAAAGGGCTATTTTAGCACTATTTCATTATGTGTAGAACTATAGCCCGTGGTCATGGTTCCTAACATAGCACGAAAGTACTATTTTAGTCAAGTTATTTTTTACTACAGCACCAATAATCATTGTGTAGCATACAAACTTGGGTGATTGTAGCACTTCAGTGGCAACCCTGGTCATAACGTCTTTTGACGCCATTCTCTGACTGACTCATAGACCACATGTGTCTTGTTGGATCTACAATACTGATAAGTAGTTTACCTTGCCAAGATACAGCTTTAAAATTGATTTTTGGCACCAAATAAAGTTTAGTGGCTTATCTCGAATTTTATAATGACACGTAACTTCGACGATGTAAAGAATGGAATAAAATATGAAATCGCTAAACTTGAACATTATGAAATAGTAAAGCATATGTTTTTACATGATTACTTGGAACGTGAACCGCTAGTGCTAGCTTCTGGGCATGGTATTCTCACAGAGGACAAACAGAAACTGTAAGTCTCCTTTTTTAAATCCTGGTTTACACCCGCCTTGCTTGGGGGAGGGGGGAGAAGCCTTACTATGAAACCTCAGAGATAAGTTTGAGGCTAAGTTTACGAAAAATTTAAGCAAAGATAAAACGGGTTTTAATTTCGACAAAGCAGTGAACAAAAAAAAATTTATAAAGACAAAACTGCTCTTTAGCTAAAAAAATTAAAATAATCTGAATATTTCAGCCCCACTTCCGGGAGCCTTTCTCAACAGAAAAAAATTACAAACGACAAAAAAAAGAAAATATGTTTTTTTTAAATATAACACAAAAAAAGAACCACGACAACTAAGCACATGAAAAAAATTTAACAAAACAAAAGAAGGTCGCCAGACCCCAGGTCCACCACCCCTAAAGAAGTCTTACAGGTTTATGAAACAAATTTATGAATTATAAATTGAATAGATTTTTTCATTTGCTAGTTTAGCTGCAGTCCGTTGACTTCTCACAGTATTGACCTAAGTTTGCTAAGTTTGGATAAAAGAAGGGGTAAAAATATGGTATAGGCCACGAATTATAGGCTTATAAGACAAAAGGAAATATGTCATTATTAAACTTCTCATTCAATGCTCTTTCCGAACACAGCAATTTCTTCAGCCGCAATCATATTCCAGTTCTCACCCCTAATGGGATTATATAAATAAACCGGAGCATCTCTTTAACGTCTTTAATTATCATTATCCCTTTTTACCATTATCTCTAAAATGTTTTTACCATTATCTCTAAAATGTCTAAAAGAAACATAATGAGGAACTAACGCAATAAACAAAATAGGGAATCTACTGGTTCTATTTTCACTTATTTAATATGTTTCCCCCAGAAATCGTCGTTCTCGCCAACCTTTAAGCTCTAATTCCTGTAGCTCTAGCCAATATTAACTTAGGTAAATGTTTAGTTTCGTTAAAGTGCTCTAAACTGGAAACTATGCTACGAAGCAGCATAGTTTTCAGTTTAGAAGACTTAGAAATGCTAATTCTAGAAGCGCATCAACTTCTGGTTGACGCTCCTCCTCCATGGGGCAAACTAAAAATGCGTAAAGTGGGCTTGCTTACAGGTAACATTACCTATAGAGCGAAGCTTATTAGTCCATGAGCCCTGCGGGTGGTGGGGCGAGGTGTGCATTCTATACTTATTGAATAAACCTCGTTTTTTGAATTTTATTACTCTTTGTTGAATGAATATAGAATACAGACCTCGCCCTGCTAGCCGCGGGGCTCATGGATTAATACGCTTTACTCTATATGTAATGTTACCTGTAAGCAAGCCCACTTTATGCATTTTTAGTCTGCCCCATGGAGGAGGAGGGTCAACCAGAAATGGATACGCTTCTCTAATAATGACAAAAAAATAATATGCGATCATCAGAATCTTGCTTCATGCATTAATACGCACTTTAGACAGCTTGGAACGAAACTAAACATTTACCTTAGTAAATGTTTACCAGAGCAGACCCACAAACTGGATCAGAGGTTCTTGCCTGAAAAGCCCAGTGCCTCCCTACACCTAAAAATTACTAGGCTTAATTTAAGGGTGAAAATGCCATTGATGAATTCTCCGCCACACAAACACACACAATCAGTATGTATTGCACCAGCTGTTAGACTCATCCTTCACTTACCATATCTCTAACTTGACATTAATATTGTGAAATATCTCAAGCTGGTCACCCATAAATATTCAAAATCGATTAATTTAAAAAAAACATTTCCACAAAATAAGTTTTTCAAAAAAAAAAACTCTATTAAACAGAAAAAGCAGAAATAAAGACAAAAATCTTCCAAGCGTATAAGTACCACAAATCACCATCAATAAAAAATGAAATCCAAAACGAATGGAAATTGCAATAAATAACCTCAAAATAAGAGTCAAACTCAAAACAAGCAGAAATTAACATGAGTAGGGCTGACAACCTCCATGCCTTTTCAAGACCATAACATATTTTGCGCTCTACTGAAAAAAAAAAAAGGAAAAAAACACACAAATGAATGTAGATTGACCGTTTAATATACTGATATTTATTCCTTAAAGTCTTAATAATTTTTGATTTATGAAAAGTAAAAAGAAAAAACATTTGAAATATTTTTTTATTAAAATGCAAATTATTTTCTGGTCTTGATAAGGAACGGAGGTTTTCAGCCTTACTCGTGTTAATTTTTGCTTATTTTGAGTTCGACTTAGTTATTTTTTGTAATCAATTAAAAAATAAAACTCCCCCCAAAATAAATTTCTTCTGCAGCGATTACTAAAACACAGAAGATATTTAAATGAAAATCTGTGGAAACGTTTAGGGGAAAGTTGAAAAATTAAAGTATACTATATGCGCACAGATTGCTGATATGACTACTAATGCGACACTACTACTGCTACTACTGCTCCTTACCACTACTACAATGAAGCTAGTACTACTAAGTGCGCTAATGAAGGTAAAAATTTGACAGAATATTGACGGGAAAATTGAAACAAAATAAAAATATATTATGTGCACGTAAATGGTCAAAAGGACGTATCTCAAAATAGGATTTTGGCATAATGTTCGAACTTTCAAATATTGCTTAAAAGGGAAGATCAATAAGGTAACATGTGCATACCACTACTAACACTACTACCACTGCTACTTTTACTTCTATTGCTTCTAAACTACTTTAAACACTGCTTCAAAATACATTTTAGTAAATGCAAATACATTTAAGACTAAGAGTATTAAAATGTAAACAATACGTCTAAAGGGGATCAGGCAGGAACATCAGCAATATTTTGGGAAAGGTTTTACCGCATCAACGTAAAAATTCCAGTGAATCCTGAGGGGGATGTTCAACTGACCAAAAGGCAACGTATACATGCTACTAGTGTTATTAATACTGTTGCTACTTCTGATACTATTAATACTAATACAACACGGCTACTGACAAAAAACTTAAAACAAAATACCTATTAAATGCTTTCATTTTTTTAACTTCAATAAAACAAAAATTATTAGGAGTAAAAGGATTAAATATTAGTATAGCATATGTATATTAAACTGACAACCAACATTCATTTATTTTGTTTGTCTTTTTTCAGTAAAGTGCAAATTAAGCTCTGGTCTTGAGAAGCCATTGTGGTTGTAAGCCCTACTCTTGTTAATTTCTGCTCGTTTTGAGCTTGAGTCGGTTATTTATTGTAATTTCTGTTCCTTTTGGGGTTTTATTTATTTATTGACGGTGATTTAATGTAATTTTACGCTTAGAAGATTATTTTACTTTATTTCTGTTCATTTTGGCTTAGTAGAGCTCCTTTCTTTTCATTAAAACGACATTTTATTTTTAAAAAAATTGAGGGCTACTACGACCCCCTAACTACTACCAATATGTTTTCAGTTATGAGGTTACAAGGAGGCCAACACACTAGCATTATGCTCCTTCAACATATTGCCTTGTTTAAATATGCCACCTTTCAATGATCCCATACATATTTGACACCATTTTACAGCCAGGTTCGTACTTAATATCTAGTCAGGTCCCAGAGTGTCCTGGGGACTTAGGGTAATTTACTTTCCTTTGGGTGCTTGGTTACAGAGTACGGTAATAGATAAGAGTAGAAAATAGCAATATTGTCGACAAATAATATCACCAAGGCCATCTGACGTATGGCGATTTTAAATGGAACAATAAGACAAAACTAGCGTAGTAATAAGTATTGTTGGCAATACGGTATAATTATTCCATTTTGGTACAATTTTAGAGATCCTGATACAATTGGACACATCCAGATCTTTTATGTTAAAATCCAAAATTTCTCATTCTTTTCACTTCAAGGACTGAAAGTGACTCAGAGATAAGTTTTCTTATTTCTGGAGGGTCATGAAAATATATTATTCTAAGCTTATCTTTGGCTTGACATGTCTTTGTAAAAAGTCTGAAATGATCCTGAATCCTTTCCCACTTTCAGCCACAATTCTCCAACTTTTCTCCGTTTCATATTCACATCTATATTTTGTTTTCTATTCTATACAAGTAAGAATTCACTATACTTGGATATTTTCTTTGCAATCGCCCATCTTGCGCGTTACACTAGCGCGAACCATATCTACTTCTGAAAAGATCAAATAGATGAAATACGTTAAATTTCCTCTGCTGAATGAATGAGCCAACGAAATCTTTAATTATTTAATTGGGTCAAAGATAGGGTGCGTGGCAGGTTTATCTACAAGCGAAGGGAACATCGGGTCCGAAAATTCCATACAATTTTCCTCCAAAATAGTTAGTGCCTTCAGCAAATGAAAGGGTGCCTGGTCACAAACGTGTAATATTGATTGCCATTATGATATTTGGAAAGCTGTCCACCCTCTTCTAATGATAATACTTCAGCAGATAGTAGATATTGACCAATACCTTCAGTAAAATATTAGCTGAAATATAAAGTAGAGAGCTGAGGTTCTAGAATTTGTATTGCAATTTGACTCTACTATATGATATGAGGTGGCTCTTTGGAAAAAAAAAAAATAGATTTTTTGTTCATCAAACAGTTCGTGGTAACGAACTGTAGTAAGGAGCGACCCGGCTCAATAGTAACCAAAACTCTAAAAAATGGAATTTTGATGCCAATAGTTACATCAAAAGAATCGCATTTTAATGCTGATTTTAAATATATAAATTTCATCAAGTCTTACTCGTCAAAAGTTACGAGCCTGAGAAAATTTGCCTCATTTTAGAAAATAGGGGGAAATACCCCCTAAAAGCCATACGATCTTAACGAATTCGTATATGAAAGGGGCTTTTCCTCCTCAACGCCCCGCTCTTTACGCTAAAGTTTTGTACTGTTTTAAAATGTAGATTTAAGAGAAAGAGTCAGACATTAGCGTAAAAAGTGGGGCGTTGAGGAGGAAAAGCCTCTTTCATATATGGAGCAATTTCTGTTCGTTTTAAATTTTAATGTCGCTCCTTATTTTCATTTAAAAAAAACTTTTTTCTTTTGTTTAATTTGAAAACAAAGATTGAGCATTTTGTGTTCTCAAAACTTTCTCTTTTAGTGACCAAGAGTTGTACACCTTTTTAGTTCCAACTTTAGAAAGTCAACTGTCTATTATCGCCAAAGATGCAGAAACTAATGAAATTGTTGGAATCAGAGCAAGCAAAGTTTTGGAGAAGGGCTACCCCAAAGAGCCCCAAATGAAAGGTATTTGAGCTTTTCTCTGCACAGGGCCTTTTTCCAATTTTTTTTTTCAGTTTGTTTTTATTTTAGACTGGGGCACTTCCTATAAAAGGATTTGTCATAGAAACTTCAAAAGGAGTTCATTTCATTAGGAATTGAAAGTTCTGGTGGCTTATTTAATAGTTGAAAGTGATTGGAGGGTAATTGGCATCCCCCATACTCATCATTTCCCAAAACATATCCAATAAAAATTTTGCGATAGCCATTTTGTTCAACGTAGTTCTAAAGTCCAGAAATTATTCTTTAAGGATGACAACCCTCCCCCACAGCCCTCAGGACAAGGGCTGTAAGTTATACTCTGGGGGCAAAAGAGGTTCTTATGGAAAAAAATGGTCGTATAAACTTCGGAGTGCTCATTGGATTGGACATCAGAAGTTCTAGTGTCATTTTTAAGAGTCAAAGTGATCGAAGAGCACCTACTCTTTCCCCACCCACGTCAAATGTTCCCCAAATGCATACGGTAGAAATTGTGAGATAGCCATTTATTCTAAAACAAAGTTTAAAGATCACATAACAGGGCTTTGAGGTTGACATAACCCCCAGAGTCTGGAGGCGGGATTTGAATGTTATGTCGCGGAGACATTTAATGTTTTTTCTGGAAGGAGTGAACTTGTGAACTATAGAAGAGGCTCATTTGATTGAAAATGTAGCCCTTTCAATAACCAAAAGTGATAGAGGGCATCTAGCTCCCTCCCCTCCCTGGCATAAGTTGAAACTTTCGACGCAACTACTATTTGGCCCAATGCCCACGGGATAACTGTTTTGAGGCTAGAATTGCTAACCGATTGCGCATGCAACTGCTTTGTGACAATGGCCTTGAAGTAGAGCTGGTGCCCACCCACGAGCAATCCAGATGAGACCTGTATCCAAACTGTCTAAAACCGGTTCCGTGAGCCTCCAGCCGTGGTCACAGTTGCGTTGCAGAGTGCTTGAAAATGATTGGTGAATTTGAAAACCAATGAAAACTCAAGAAATACACTTAGATTTTGTCTTTCAAAGCCTGCACATCTTGACATAGAATGTAAAGAAACTATTTCTTTGAATGGCTTTTCGTTCGATTAAGTAAAAAAAACAAGTTTTTTTTTAACTGAAAGTAAGGAGCGACATTAAAACTTCAAGACGAACAGAAATTACTCCGTGTATGAAAGGGGCTGTTCCCTCTTCAACGTCCCACTCTTTACGCTAAAGTTTTTTACTGTTTTATAAAGTAAAATTGAGAGAAAGAGTCATACTTTAGCGTAAAGAGCCGGGCGTTGAGGAGGGAACAGCCCCTTTCATACACGGAGTAATTTCTGTTCATCTTGAAGTCTTAATGTCGCTCCTTACTTTCAGTTAAAAAAATCCATCCTAGGGCATATCATAAGTTGAGACTTTCGTCGCAACTACTATTTGGTCCAGTGCCCACGGGATAACTGTTTTGAGACTAGAATTGCTAACCGATTGCGCATGCAACTGCTTTATGACAATGGCCTTGAAGTAGAGCTGGTGCCCACCCACGAGCAATCCAGATGAGACCTGTATCCAAACTGTCTAAAACCGGTTCCGTGAGCCTCCAGCCGTGGTCACAGTTGCGTTGTAGAGTGCTTGAAAATGATTGGTGAATTTGAAAACCAATGAAAACTCAGGAAATACACTTAGATTTTGTCTTTCAGAGCCTGCACATCTTGACATAGAATGTAAAGAAACTATTTCTTTGAATGGCTTTTCGTTCGATTAAGTAAAAAAACAAGTTTTTTTTAACTGAAAGTAAGGAGCGACATTAAAACTTCAAGACGAACAGAAATTACTCCGTGTATGAAAGGGGCTGTTCCCTCTTCAACGTCCCACTCTTTACGCTAAAGTTTTTTACTGTTTTATAAAGTAGAATTGAGAGAAAGAGTCATACTTTAGCGTAAAGAGCCGGGCGTTGAGGAGGGAACAGCCCCTTTCATACACGGAGTAATTTCTGTTCATCTTGAAGTCTTAATATCCCTCCTTACTTTCAGTTAAAAAAATCCATCCTAGGGCATATCATAAGTTGAGACTTTCGTCGCAACTACTATTTGGCCCAGTGCCCACGGGATAACTGTTTTGAGACTTTAAGTTCTGTTCGCTTTAAGTTTTAATATCGCTCCTTACTTTCAGATAAAAAAAAACTTGTTTTTTATTTAATTTCTGAACGTTTTTGAATTAATGCATGTTTTATTTTGGCTCTCCGCACATGAATAGTTAAAACGAAATTTGCGTATTATTATTTTTTTTACTAATTGGCTTTTTCATACTTTTGATTGGACGATTTTGAGAAAAAGGGTCGGGGGAGGAGGGCTAGTTGCCCTCCAATTTTTCGGTTACTTAAAAAGGCAACTAGATTTTTAATTTTTAACGGACTTTTTTATTAGTAAAAAATATGCGTAACTTACGAACTAACTTACGTAACAAACTTCTATATTCGTATATTTTTTCATGTATATGAGGGGGTTTGACCCTCGTTAATACCTCGCTCTTTACAATAAAGCTTAAATTTTGTCCCAATTCTTTAAGAATGACCCCTGACCATCTCCAGTCGTCTTGTCCCAGTGTTACACCAAAATGTGCGCGATGTGCCGGTCCTCATGTTTCAGATAGAGACTCGCCTTGCAATTTGTCACCTAAGTGCGCAAACTGTGGAGGTGATCATGTTTCGTTTATCCTCACTTGCCCTAAATTGAAAGCAATTGTTAGTCGCAAGTTACCGAAAACAAACTAATGTCTGAATCAGTATCACTCGTGTTCTTCAATATTAATGGGACGAAAAACAAGGACCTGACCATTGATGAACTGTACAGTAAGTTTGACATTGTATGCTTTCAGGAACATCTTTTGACCGCAACGAGTGATAATTTCCTGCGCCGCAGTTCCGCCCACTTTGTTTTCACAACAAATGCTAAATCTACTTTTGGAAGGCCTTCAGGGGGTTTAGCATGTATTATAAAACAAAAGCTCAGCTTTCTGTCCCCGTCATGCTATTTCTCTGATGAACATTTATTGGCTATAAGACTTGGTAAAACCGTATTGATAAACACTTACCTGCCTCACGATGGGAAGAATATGACATCGCTTAATAAATTCTCCAAAGCATGCTCTAGTTTGAAAACTCTCCTTCAAAGTATAAGCAAAAATGGGTACGAATTTATTATTATTGGAGATATGAACACTGATGTAAAACGTGATTCTGCTCGTACTGTGAACCTACTTGATTGTGTCCCTGATTACAGAATCAAGGAGGCACACTCGTGCCTCTATAAAGAGGCGACACACGACAATGTTAAGCGATCTTCGGTTCCAGTGGTCGCAGACGGATGGGGAGGGATGCATTTCGTAGCCCGAGCTCCAACTAAGAAACCTGCAAAATTTCATCCCCCTCCAACTTTTTCTTCATGGGGAAAATCTGGCCGAAAGTTTCGACCTGTCAACCCAAGCCCCCCTTTAACGTTGTCCGATCGGGCTGAAATTCACAAGTTAAGGTCCCCTAGGGCCCAGGAGCTTATCCGCGAAATTTCAGCTTGATCCGATAACTCCTTCCCTGTTTTCCAGAAACCACGCATAGCCACTTAAAATTCATTTACTTTTTTTTCCTAGACGCCTACAGGTCACATCCGACATCGGATCTGGGTGTACGAAGACTCATTCGATGCGGAATTCTCCGAGTAAGTGCCCATGAAAGTTTCGTAGGAAAATCTTAACCCCCCGAAAGTTTTGACCCTCCAACCCCCCCACCCCTTTTAACGTTGTCCGATCGGGCTGAAATTCACAAGTTAAGGTCCCCTACGGCCCAGGAGCTTATCCGCGAAATTTCAGCTTGATCCGATAACTCCTTCCCTGTTTTCCAGAAACCACCCATTAGCTATTTAATTAACGGATTTCTCTCCATAAGAGCCCATGTTAATTTGAAATTTTTAAAAGCTATTGAGAAGTTATATTTACATACATGCAAGTTATTAGCTCAGTTGGTAGAGCGTGAGACTTTTAATCCCCGGGTCAAGGGTTCAAGTCCGTTACGGGCGGTTTTTTTTCACAACATCAAAAAAATTTTGATAACACCTGGACAGCTTATCATTTGAGAGACGAGGAGTACAGGAATTATTAAATTACATCCACCATGGATTGTAGAAAAACGTACAGAAATAATATGAAAAAAACTTCGTTTTCTTAAAGAGTTAAAGAGGCTGCGTCCCAAAGTCGAACCTTAAAACGTACAGGAATTAGAAGAGGCAGTTGGGGGGCCGCCGCCCCCCAAACCCCCAGCTTTTAAAGACTCTTTTGTACAGGTTTTTTGTTTTTTTGCTAACCCCCAGCTCTTGGCTTCGGAAAGGCCCTCTTTTAATTAACAAAAAATTGAAATGAATGAATAATGGAATAACTTCGAAAAATGTTAAACACAAGAGGACAGGAGAACCATTTCGCCGAAACTAGTAATTAGTAACAATGAAATCCCCCCCCCCAAAAAAAACCTGTACAAAAGAGTCTTTAAAAGCTGGGGGTTTGGGGGGCGGCGGCCCCCCAACTGCCTCTTCTAATTCCTGTACGTTTTAAGGTTCGACTTTGGGACGCAGCCTCTTTAACTCTTTAAGAAAACGAAGTTTTTTTCATATTATTTAATTGTGAAGGATCTACCTTTCTCGTATGTGCATAATTCCGGCAGCTTATCGGATATTGATCACGTGATTTGTTCCCCGTTCAGTACATCTTCAACAGTGCATGTCCACGAAGATGAGCAAGATATTGATCACCTTCCTTTATCGCTATGCTTTTTGATTAGAAAAGATAGTACTGACCAGGCTTGTGCTCCTGCCTCTAAATGGTTTGTGCGGAGTAATTGGAAAAATGTTAATATGCCATTATATATTTCAACCCTGGCCATTCTCCTTGGTTCTTTACGTGTACCTTTTCATCTACTCCAGCTGAGTGTTAGTCCTACTAAAAGTAATTACGATCTGAATCATTATTACAACCAAATCGTGTGGTGTTTAAAACGCGCTGAGGAGGTTGCTGTCCCTCAGGAGCGAGTGAGGAAAAGTACAAGGAAACCAATCTGGTCGTGTGACCCTGAGCTGAAAAGTGTGAAAATTAAAGCCAAATTGTGGCTGCGTATATGGGTTGCTAACGGTCGACCATTAGCTGGGAATGTGTTTGAAATAAAACAAAAAACTAAGCGTGAGTTTAAGAAATGTCTGCGATCGAGCCGTTACAAAGGGTTAGACTATCCTACCAATAAGAAAGAATGGGACAAAGTGATTAATTCAGCTAATTTAAATAACTCGGCAAATCCTAATTGCCCCATTACGCCTTCCGCATGGTCGGACCACTATTCAGTTATATTTTCCAAAGTGAATTATGCAGTGCACGCGCTTTATTCGAAACTGCTTGATTCGGTTCTCCCGCCTTCCCTGACTCAGGCACAAGTTATTCCCGTTTCAGTTGACGCTGTAATTGCATCTGTTAAGAAATTGAAATCAAGTTCTCTTGATATTGACGGTATCAGTGCTTGTCATCTAAAAATAAATTGCCCGTCTTTGTTTTTCCATTTACAGTTGTTTTTCCAAATGTGCCTTTGTTGTTCCCTCGTTCCTGACAGCTTTTTGTGTGGAACTGTCCCTTCTGTACTTAAACGAGGTAAGACTCCTTTGGATTGTTCTTCTTACAGGCCTATCACGGTTGCTTGTAATTTTAGTAAAATCCTTGAACACATCCTACTTCCTTTCATAAGTGTGAATGCTGATTTCGGGGAGAATCAGTTTGGTTTTCGGTCTGGCATCGGGTGCCAGCACGCTCACCGTGCTCTTGCTTTCCTTCTTAAAGATGCTTCGGCGAAAGGGTATGGTCTTCATATTTGTGCTCTTGATCTTTCTAAGGCTTTCGATAGTGTTGTACATAGTCAGGCTCTTTACTCTCTTTATAGTCACGGTATTAACCTTTCAGTTATTTTTCTTCTAAAGTTTTGGTATAGTAATTCTTATCTTCGAATTAAAACTAATGGTGCCCTTCCATCTTCTAATGTTCTTGTTCGTCGGGGCGTAGGGCAGGGTGGAGTGTTATCTCCTAGTATTTTCAAATTTTGTATCTCTGGTATTCTTGAGAATATTTCTTCTATGTGTTTTGTTGGTTTGAGTGATATTTCTTACCTTGCTTATGGTGATGACATTCTTCTAATTAGCCGGTCTAAACTAAGTCTATCGCAGATGGTTCATAAAGTTTCTTCTTCTTTTACTAAAATCGGTCTTTCGCTTAATGTTGATAAATGTGAGTATCTTTCTTTCAATGTTCCCTCTTCTCCTAGGCCTCTAATTTTTCAAAATTTTTCTATCCCTCATGTTGATTCGATCCGGTGGTTGGGTATTACACTTACAAAAAATCTTAAAACTCTTCGGGAGCGTGCTGTCTGGGATGCTAGCGTGAAAATCCAGATTGGTTACTCTAAAATTACAGCCAATCGAGGGAAATACAATCGTATTGCCCTTGGTAAGCTTTATTCTACTTTTTCCGATCATTCTGTTCTTTACCTTTCTGGGCTTTACCCTATATTTAAGAAAAAAGATATTAGCGATATTCGATCCTCTTATTTCCGTTTCTGTAAATTTCTTCTCTATCTTCCTCTGTGGTATAGGAATCGAAAGATAATCAAAAAGTTCCATCTTCCGAACATTACTGAGAAGCTGACTGATCTACACAAAAAGCTCTCAGAAACGGCGTATCGGCGTTTGTCGCCTCACCACGGTCTGATCCGTTTGTATGATTAATGTCTATTGTTGACTCTCGTTTTTTTTTTTTTTGTATCACATTTTTTTTTTATTTGTTTTCCGTTTTTCTTCAAGTTTTTACTCCACTATTTATCTTTTTGATGTAAGTGGGTTAGAAATAAATATTATTATTATTATATATTATTAGAGTGGAGGTATCGGGATGAAACTTGGTGGGAAAATAAGCAGAAGCTCTAGGTACGTGATTGATATAACGGAAATGGATCTGCTCTGTTTGGGGGAGTTGGGGGGAGGGTTAGCCTAATTCTGAAAAATCTCCGATTTTTAAAAAGGGGTATTTTTAACTTACGAAGGAGTGATCAGATCGTAATGAAATTTGATGTTTGGAAGGATATCGTGTATCAGAGCTCGTATTTTAAATTCTAATTGGATCCAGTGACGTTGGGGGGGGACCTAAAATCTTGGACAACGCTTAGAGTGGAGGGATTAGGATTAAACTTGGTGGGAAAAATAACGACAAGTTCTAGGTACGTGATTGACATAACCGGAACGGATCCGCTCCCTTTGGGGGAGTTAGGGGAAGGGTTAATTCTAAAAAATTAGAAAGAATGAGGTATTTTTAACTTACGAAGGAGTGATCGGATCTTAATGAAATTTCATATTTTGAAGAACCTCGGAACTCAAATCTCTTATTTCAACTCCAGACCAGATCCAGTGTCGTTTGGGGGGGGGCGCGGAAATCTTGGAAAACGCTTAAAGCGGAGATATCAGGATGAAACTTGGTGGGAAGAATAAGCACAAGTCCAAGATACGTGACTGACATAACCCGACCGGGTCCACTCTCTTTGGTGGAGTTGGGGGGGGGGGGAGTAATTTGGAAAAATTAGAAAAAGTGAGGTATTTGTAACTTACGAAGAGGTGATCAGATCTTGATGAAATTTAATATTTAGAAGGATCTTGTGCTTTAGAACTCTCATTTTAAATCCCGACCAGATCTGGTGACATTGGGGGGGGGAGTTGGAGGGGGAAACCGGAATTCTTGGAATCCATGAAAATCGAGGTATCTTACGAATGGGTGATCGGATCTTAATGAAACTTGATATATAGAAGAATCTTATGTCTCAGATGCTCCATTTTCAATTCGAAGGGATCCGGCGACATACAGGGTCAGAGGGGGGAAACATAAATCTTGGAAACCGGAAATCTTGGAAAACACTTAGAGTTGAGAGATCGGGATGAAATTTGATGGGAAGAATAAGCACAAGTTATAGATACGTGATTGACATAATTGGAACGGATCCGTTCTCTTTGGGGGAGCTGGGGGTTGTTAATTTGGAAAAATTAGAAAAATTGAGGTATTTTTAACTCAAGAACATGTGACCAGATCTTAATGAAATTTGATATTTAGAAGGAACTCGTGTCTCAGAGCTCTAATTTCAAATCCCGACCAGATCTGTTGACATTGGGGGGACCTGGGGGGACCGGAAATCTTGGAAAACCCTTATAAATATCGTAGATACGTGATTGACGTAACCGGAGTGGATCTGTTCTTTTTGGGGGAGTTAGGGGGTGGGGTTCAGTGCGTTTGCGAGTTTGGTGCTTCTGGACGCGCTAGGACGATGTCTAGAAAATTGGTAGGTTTGTCAGGGAGCTACACAAATTGACTTGATAAAGTCGTTTTTCCCGATTTGACCATCTGGGGGACTGAAGGGAGAGGAAAAATAGAAAAATTGAGGTATTTTTAACTTGCGAGTGGGTGATCGGATCTTAATGAATTTTGATATTTAGAAGGAGCTCGTGACTCAAAGCTCTTATTTTAAATCCTAACCGGCGTTAAGCCTCTGATTTTCCTTTTAAAGCAAACTATTGATTCTTAGAACTTTGCTAGAACTCGTACCATATGAGCTCTTGGCTCTTCCGACCTCTTCTCAAGTGCCATATGAGCTCTTAGCTCTTGTTGTAGATAGGAGATTGAAACGTCTACAGTGGGGTTTTCTGTACGCTGAATTCGATGGTGTGATTTTCATTAATATAAGGTTTTCATAAGAACTTTTAGGGGGTGTTTTCCCTTATTTTCCAAAATAAGGCAAATTTTCTCTTGCCTTTAACTTTTGATGAGTATGAGTAAGACTGGCCCGTGACTTCATGAAACTTATGTATTTAAAATCAGCATGAAAATCCGATTCTTTTGATGTGTCTATCAAACAGTTCGTGGTAATGAACTGTAGTAAGGAGTGACCCGGCTCAATAGCAACCAAAACTCTAAAAAATGGGGTTTTGATATCAATAGCTACATAAAAAAATCGTATTTTAATGCTGATTTTAAATATATATGTTTAATCAAGTTTAGTCTTACCCATCGAAAGTTACGAGCCTGAGAAAATTTGCCGTATTTTAAGAAATGGGGGAAAACAGCCCCTAAAAGTCATAGAATCTTAACGAAAATCACACCATTAGATTCAGCGTATTAGAGAACCCTATTGTAGAATTTTCAAGCTTTTATATACAAAAATGTGGAATTTCGTATTTTTTGCGAGAAGACAAATCACGGGTGCGTGTTTATTTGTTTGTTGTTTTTTTTTGGGTTTTTTTCCCTGGGGTCATCGTATCGACCAAGTGGTCCTAGAATGTCGCAAGAGGGCTCATTCTAACGAAAATGAAAAGTTCTAGTGCCATTTTTAAGTGACTAAAAAAATCGGAGGCCACCTAGGCCCCCTCCCACGCTCATTTTTCTCCAAAGTCAACGGATCAAAATTTTGAGACAGCCATTTTGTTCCGCATAGTCAAAAACCATAAGAACTATGTCTTTGGGAATGACGTACTCCTCCAGAGTCCCTGGGGGAGGGGCTGCAAGTTACAAACTTCGGCCAGTGTTTACATATAATAATGGTTATTGGGAAGTGTACAGCGTTTTCAGGGGATTTTTTTTTGGTTTTGGGGGTAGGGTTGAGGGGAGGGAGCTATGTGGGAGGATCTTTCCTTGGAGAAATATGTCACGAGGGAACAGAAATTCAATGAAAAGGGCGCAGGATTTTCTAAAATTACTATAAAAAAAAGAATGAAAAAATAAACATGGAAAAGTTTTTTCAATTGAAAGTAAGGAGTAGCATTGAAACTTAAAACGAACAGAGATTATTACGCATATGAGGGGTTCTAAAAATACTTTAGCATAAAGAGCGAGGTATTTAGGAGGAGATCAATACCTCGCTATTTATGCTATAGTATTTTTAGTAATTTTAGCTATTTGTTCTACGGCCTTTCGGATTCAGGGGTCATTCTTAAAGAATTGGGACAAAACTTACGATTTAGTGTAAAAAGCGAGGTACAAACCCCCGTATTACGTTAATACGAGGGTACAAACCCCCTCATATACATAATAAAAATTTAAGAATATAAAAGTTTGTTACGTAAGCTAATTCTTAAGTTACGTATATATTTTACTAATAAAAACATTCGTTAAAAATTAAAATTTATAGTTGCCTTTTTATGTAACCGAAAAAGGCAGGACAACTAGGCTTTCCCCACCCCTTATTTCTCAAAATCGTCTGATCAAAACTTAGAGAAAGCCATTTGGCCAAAAAAGGAATTAATGTGCAAATTTCATTTTAATAATTTATGTGTGGTTAGCCAAAATCAAACATGCTTTAATTCAAAAACATTCAGAAATTACATAACTGAAGTAAAGTTTTTTTAACTGAAAGTAAGGAGCGACATTAAAACTTAAGACGAACAGAAATTATTCGGTATATGAAATGGGTTGTCCCCTCCGCAATCCCTCGCTCTTTACGCTAAAGTTTGACTCTTTGCCACAATTCTGCTTTTTGAAACAATTAAAAGCTTTAGCGTAAAGAGCGAGGGATTGCGGAGGGGACAACCCATTTCATATACGGATTAATTTCTGTTCGTTTTAAGTTTTAATGTCGCTCCTTACTTTCAGTTAAAAAAACTATTTTTTTATGTAATTAGTATCATAATTCCGTTTTTTTTAGCTTCGTTAACTATTGAGCCGGGTCGCTCCTTACCACGCTCCTTACAGTTCGTTACCACGAACTGTTTGATTAATTAGGCAAATGAAACACTCAAGCAATAATATATATCTATATATATAAAAATAAGTTGTCTGTGTGTGGATCTGTGGATGGATCAGGTGACGTCACCTGAAAAAACTGGATCAGGTGACGTCAAAACTGAAAAAACTAAAAAAAGGCAAAAACTACAAAAAAACTAAAAACTAATAAAAAAAATAAAAAAGCTAAAAAACTAAAAAAAACTAAAAAAAGGCAAAAACTACAGAAAAAACTAAAAACTAATAAAAAAGCTAAAAAACTAAAAAAACTAAAAAAAGGCAAAAACTACAAAAAAAACTAAAAACTAATAAAAAAAATAAAAAAGCTAAAAAACTAAAAAAACTAAAGAAACTAAAAAAAGGTAAAAAACTAAAAAAAACTAAAAACTAAAAAAAACTAAAAAAAAAGGAAAAAACTGAAAAATAAGCTAAAATAAAGGTAAAAACCAATAAAAAACTAAAAAAAAAACTGAAAAAACTAAAAAAAGGCAAAAACTACAAAAAAAACTAAAAACTAATAAAAAAAGTAAAAAAGCTAAAAAACTAAAAAAACTTAAAAAACTAAAAAAAGGTAAAAAACTAAAAAAAATAAAAAATAAAAAAAAATAAAAAAAAGGAAAAAACTGAAAAATAAGCTAAAATAAAGGTAAAAACCAATAAAAAACTAAAAAGAAAAAAAGGAAAAAACTAAAAAAAATTTTCATCTAAAAAACTAAAAAAAACTAAAAAAGGTAAAAACTAAAAGAACTAAAAAAGAAAAAAATAAATGACGACACTCAAAGAGAAAGCGACCAGGACAAAAGGAATGTTCGATTAGCAATCAACAAAGCACCGGGACACAGGGAGTATAAATGACGACCAGGACATAAGTAAAAAAAACAACTATCTATATATATAAAAATAAGTTGTCTGTGGATCTGTGGATCGTGGATCAGGTGACGTCACCTGAAAAAACTGGATCAGGTGACGTCAAAACTGAAAAAACTAAAAAAAGGCAAAAACTACAAAAAAAACTAAAAACTAATAAAAAAAATAAAAAAGCTAAAAAACTAAAAAAACTAAAAAAAGGCAAAAACTACAAAAAAAACTAAAAACTAATAAAAAGCTAAAAAACTAAAAAAAAAGGCAAAAACTACAAAAAAAAACTAAAAACTAATAAAAAAAATAAAAAAGCTAAAAAACTAAAAAAACTAAAAAAACTAAAAAAAGGTAAAAAACTAAAAAAAAACTAAAAAAAAGGAAAAACTGAAAAATAAGCTAAAATAAAGGTAAAAACCAATAAAAAACTAAAAAAAAACTGAAAAAACTAAAAAAAGGCAAAAACTACAAAAAAAAACTAAAAACTAATAAAAAAAATAAAAAAGCTAAAAAACTAAAAAAACTAAAAAAACTAAAAAAAGGTAAAAAGCTCTAAAAAAACTAAAAACTAAAAAAAACTAAAAAAAAGGAAAAAACTGAAAAATAAGCTAAAATAAAGGTAAAAACCAATAAAAAACTAAAAAAAAAACTGAAAAAACTAAAAAAAGGCAAAAACTACAAAAAAACTAAAAACTAATAAAAAAAGTAAAAAAGCTAAAAAACTAAAAAAACTAAAAAAACTAAAAAAAGGTAAAAAACTAAAAAAAATAAAAAAAAACTAAAAAAAGGAAAAAACTGAAAAATAAGCTAAAATAAAGGTAAAAACCAATAAAAAACTAAAAAGAAAAAAAGGAAAAAACTAAAAAAAATTTTCATCTAAAAAACTAAAAAAAACTAAAAAAGGTAAAAACTAAAAGAACTAAAAAAGAAAAAAATAAATGACGACACTCAAAGAGAAAGCGACCAGGACAAAAGGAATGTTCGATTAGCAATCAACAAAGCACCGGGACACAGGGAGTATAAATGACGACCAGGACATAAGTAAAAAAAAAAACTAACAAAACTAAAAAGAAGGTAAAAACTACAAAAAAACTAAAAAGAAAAAAAAACTAAAAACTAATAAAAAAACTAAAAAATCTAAAAATCTAAATAAACTAAAAAAGAAAAAAAAAGGAAAAAAATAAAGGAGAAAAACAAAACTAAAAAACGAATGTATATACAGACCGGTACACCGGGATACAAATGACGACCGGGACACAGGGAATATAAATGACGACCGGGACACAGGGACACAACTACAACGGGGACACCGGGGGAAACAGGGGGATATAAATGACGACCGGGACAAAAAAACTAAAAAGAAAAAAAAAACTAAAAACTAATAAAAAAACTAAAAAATCTAAAAATCTAAATAAGCTAAAAAAGAAAAAAAAAGGAAAAAAATAAAGGAGAAAAACAAAACTAAAAAACGAATGTATATACAGACCGGGACACAGGGAATATAAATGACGACCGGGACACAGGGACACAACTACAACGGGGACACCGGGGGAAACAGGGGGATGTAAATGACGACCGGGACACCGGGACAGGGAATGGTCGATTAGCAATCACCATCAACAAAGCTCAAGGGCAATCATTAGAATCATGAGGTATAGATCTGAATACAGATTGTTTTCCCATGGACCATTATATGTTGCATGTTCAAGAGTCGGTAAACCTGACAATCTATTTATATGCAAAGACAATGGGACAGCAAATAATGTTGTATATTCGCAAGTTTTACGTAGTTAAAACCATATATATATATATATATATATATATATATATATATATATATATATATATATATATATATATATATATATATATATATATATATATATATATATATATATATATATATATATCTATATTCACAGGTGGGACATAGGGACACAACTACAATGGCGCGTAACTATTATGGCGCGTAACGACTTACGCGCGCGGGGGGGCTTGGGAGGGGGGGCGCGAAGCGCCCCCACCAACTAGGTGTTGGGGTGGCGCGAAGCGCCACCCCAACAGCTAGTATATATATATATATATATATATATATATATATATATATATATATATATATATATATATATATACTGAAAAGAAAAATCACCAAAGCAACAGCACAAACACATTAAAAAAAAAAAAAAAAAAAAAAGGTGGGACAGAAGGAGAAAAGGAAGACTGTTTTCCTACATTAGTGACTAATATAGATCAGCACCTGAATGCATGAGAGGTGTTTGGGAAGGGAGGTTCCAGGCCTGTTTTGACTTCTATGTCATGAAGATCTTACAATGTTAATGATTTAATGTCATTTCAAATAATTAAGCGGTTTGTTCTTTCCTTTTCTTTAGCCCACTCCTAGAAACAAGTGTCATTTTAGTGAAGACTTAATAGTTATAGTCAATGAACAGGGAAAATTTGAGCATACAAAGGAGTAATTTTGAATCATAAATACTGAAAATAAGTTCCTTCCCCCCTAATCCCCTTTTTATTAATCTATCAATCGCTTTTCTAGTTTATATTTTTCCCTTGAAGCTAGTTGACATAAAAGCATAAATAACATTTTTGTGCTTAAACTTTAGTATAATGTTAATTGTATAGAATTTTAATTTACAAAGCCTTATATACTTATAATGACGTCAACTTATAATGACGTCATATACAAACATACAAAATACATACATGACATCATAATGCTCAATCCTTATAATGATTTTAGTCGTCAAATATACATACAACTTATTTATATATATAATAGCTGTTGGGGCTATTGTATATTGTATACAATTTTAATTGTATTGTATAATTTTAATTGTTGAAAGTTGCTGGTATCACAGCTGGTATAAGTCTATGAAAATACCTATAGATTAGTTTGTTGTTGTCGTGCTATGTACTCACTTTTGACTCCCATATTCTGGTTTTTTTATGCTTGGCTTTCGAGGGTTTTTAGTAAAACGCTAGTTTTCTATAATTATACGAATATAGGGAAATATTATCAGTTGATTTATTTGCCCTAGTTTTATCAATATTTGCTAGATAGGCTAAGTAGCAATAATTTTTGTTTCTTCAAGTTTCGACTTTGCTCTTTACATCCCTTAAAAAAAAAATTTCTTTTTCAAATTAATCTTTGCCAATTTGCAGTTTAAATATAATATAGAAACAAGACTGCCAAGTAATTTCTATTCGGTTTAAGTTTTAATGTTGCTTCTTACTTCCAGCTTTATATGTGACAGTTTTTAATCTAATTCCAGAAAATCCAATTCCCTTCCCCAGTGTAAAATTCTCTTCGAAAGCTCCCCTAGAAAGTTTTGTTCCCGTAGAAAACTCTTCGCGTGGAAAATCCCCCCTGTAAAAATCTCACCCTAAAAAAATGTCCAAATATTCCCAAATAACAAATACTAGGCTATATGCGAACAATGGGCAAATTGAGTGACTTACAACCCCATCTTTGGAAACTATGGAAACCAAAAGAAACAACAAATTTAAATTACTCAATTCTATTTTTTCGAAATTCTAAAGGGAAATGTAAAAAAAATGAAGCCATTTTCTTATACAGAAATTATCAAAAAAAAATTAAGCTAAAAATCGCTCAAATTTTGGTGCTTAGTCGTAAATTTTTTGGCGTGATAGGAAAAACAGCATTGGTTAAGAATTACCATAGTCTGTCTTAATAAAGACAGGTTCTCCATATAAAAAAAAACAGTTCGTGGTAACGAACTGTAGTAAGGAGCGACCCGGCTAAATAGCAAACGAAACTCTAAAAAATGGATCTAAAAGATACATCAAAAGGATCGGATTTTCATGGCTGATTGTAAATATAGTTTCATAATAAGTTTCATGATAAGTTTCATCAAATTTAGTCTTTGTCATCAAAAGTTACGAGCCAGAGAAAATTTGCCTTATTTTGGAAAACAGGGGGAAACACCCCCTAAAAGTCATACGTAGAACCTTAACAAAAATCACACCATCGCATTCAGCCTATGAGAGAACCCTTTTGCAAAAATTTCAAGCTCCTATCTATAAAGACAGACCACGGGTGCGTGTTTATTTGTTGTTTTTTTTTTCCAGGGGTTATCGTATCGACCAATTGGTCCTAGAATATCGCAAGAGAGCTCATTCTAACGGAAATGAAAAGTTCTAGTGCCCTTTTTAAGTGACCAAAAAACTGGAGGGCATCTGGGCCCCCTCCCACGCTCATTTTTTCTCCTAATCAACGGATCAAAAGTTGAGATAGCCATTTGTTCAGCATAATCGAAAAACATAATAACTATGTCTTTGGGAATGAATTACTCCCCTATAGTCCTCGGGGGAGGGGCTGTAACTAACAAACTTTGACCAGTTTTTACATACAGTAAGGGTTATTGGGAAGTGTACAGACGTTTTCAGGGGGATTTTGTTAGTTTGGGGAGGGGGCTATCTGGGAGGATCTTTCCTTGGAGGAATATGTCACGGGGGAATAGAAATTCAATGAAAAGGGCGCAGGATTTTATAAAATTACTATAAAAAAAAACAATGAAAAAAATAATTAATTTAATACAATAAAAAAATAAACATAAAAAAGTTTTTTTAATTGAAAGTAAAGAGTAGCATTAAAAACTAAAACGAACAGAGATTATTACGCACATGAGGGGTTCTTCTCCTCCTAAATGCCTCGCTCTTTATGCTAAAGTATTTTTAGCAATTTCAACTATTTATTCTACGACTTTTCTGATTCAGGGGTCATTCTTGAAGAATTGGGACAAAACTAAAGCTTTAGGGTAAAGAGCGGGGCATTAACGAGGGGATAAACCCCCTCATGTACATAATAAAACTATAAAAATATAGAAGTTTGTTACGTAATTTAATTCTTAAGTTACGTAAATTTTTTACTAATAAAAATGTTCGTTCAAAATTAAAAGTTTTAGTTGCCTTTTTAAGTAACGGAAAAATTAGACCAAATAGGCCTCCTTCCCCATCCCTTATTTCTAAAAATCATCTGATCAAAACTAAGAGAATGCCATTTTGCCAAATATAGAATTAATATGCAAATTTCATTTTAACAATTTATGTGCGGAGACCCAAAATCAAACATGCATTAATTCACATTTTTGAATTGATTACATTCAAAAATGTAGTCAAATTACTTTCTTGGGGATTTTGTTGTCATGGGATTCTATCCCACGCAAAATCTGCCGAAGTTGCTCAACTATGATAATAGTTGTTACAGCATAACAGGCAACTATGATAACAGAAAAAAAAATGAAAATTTGTATTACAGGTTGGGGAGTTTAGCGCTCATTCCTGAAGGTCCAAAATATACTTTTTCTCTAATTTGATATTCCTTTGAATTGTATTATCGATATTAAAAGATAACTTAAATTTTTGGGGATCGTGGGTGGGGTCCTATCAGGGCTCTCCAGGAAGGGTGTGTACGGCAAACAGGGTATGAGGAATATTGTTGGAGCACTTGACTAGTCTTCAACTCAAGGGCGCCTGAAGACATAATAATGAAGAGATAATGAAGACATAAAAAGAGGTATTCTTCAAAATCTAGGGGGATTGACCCCATCACCCCCCCCCCAAAAAAAAAATACTTCAATTGTAGGTACAGCGTATCGAATTTTGCCCTTGGAAGTTTCTTTGAGATAGAAAAGAAATCATGTCTGTGAGTTGGTGTGTGAAAAGCTGGGCTAGAATTAATAAGAGGGCTCTTCAGCTAAATTCTATATGCTGTAAGATACTTCGGGGAGACTGGGGTAAGGCAATCCAATCAAAACTCAAATATACTAATATATATATATATATATATATATATATATATATATATATATATATATATATATATATATATATATATATATATATATGTATATATATATATATATATATATATATATATATATATATATATATATATATATATACTAGCTGTTGGGGTGGCGCTTCGCGCTACCCCAACACCTAGTTGGTGGGGGCGCTTCGCAAACCCCCCAAGCCCCCCCGCGCGCGTAAGTCGTTACGCGCCATATTAGTTACGCGCCATTGTAGTTGTGTCCCTATGTCCCACCTGTGAATATAGATATAGATATATATATATATATATATATATATATATATATATATATATATATATATATATATATATATATATATATATATATATATATATATATATATATATATATATATATATATATATATATATATATATATATATATATATATATATATATATATATATATATATATATATATATATATATATATATATATGTTTTTAACTACGTAAAACTTGCGAATATACAACATTCTTTGCTGTCCCATTGTCTTTGCATATAAATAGATTCTCAGGTTTACCGACTCTTGAACATGCAACATATAATGGTCCATGGGAAAACAATCCGTATTCAGATCTATACCTCATGATTCTAATGATTGCCCTTGAGCTTTGTTGATGGTGATTGCTAATAGACCATTCCCTGTGTCGCCGTCGTCATTTATATATCCCCCTATGCCCCCCAGGGTCCCCTTTGTAGTTGTGTCCCTGTGTCCCGGTCGTCATTTATATTCCCTGTGTCCCGGTCGTCATTTGTGTCCCGGTGTCCCATTCTGTGATTTCTCTTTGAGTTTCCCGGGCGTCATTTATATTCCTTGTGTCCCGGTGTCCCGGTCGTCATTTATATCCCCCTGTGCCCCCCAGCGTCCCCGTTGTAGTTGTGTCCCTGTGTCCCGGTCGTCGTTTATATTCCCTGTGTCCCGGTCGTCATTTGTATCCCGGTGTCCCGGTCTGTATATACATTCGTTTTTTTAGTTTTGTTTTTCACCTTTATTTTTCATTTTTTTCCTTTTTTATTTTTAGTTGTTTTAGTTTTTTAGCTTTTTTAGTTTTTTATTAGTTTTTAGTTTTTTTTTCTTTTTAGTTTTTTTGTAGTTTTTACCTTTTTTTTAGTTTTTTTAGTTTTTTTTTTACTTATGTCCTGGTCGTCATTTATACTCCCTTTGTCCCGGTCGTCATTTGTGTCCCGGTGCTTTGTTGATGGTGATTGCTAATCGAACATTCCTTTTGTCCCGGTCGCTTTCTCTTTGAGTGTCGTCATTTATATTCCCTATGTACCGGTGTCCCGGTCGTCATTTGTGTCCCGATGTCCCGGTCTGTAATTTCGTCAGTTGAAAACATGACGTCAGTCGACACACAAACATGACGTCACCCGACAGACAGACCCACACACACACAGACAACTTATTTATATTTATATATATATATATATATATATATATATATATATATATATATATATATATATATATATATATATATATATATATATATATATATATATATATATATATATATATATATATATATATATATATATATATATATATATTAGAGAATTATTAAAGAATTATTAGCTTTGCTCTCTGTTGAACAAGAATTCAGTCCCGGGTTACAGCGACCTCTCTTTTCAGTGTACCACAATTTTGTCCTTAAGTCACCATCATTAAACTTGTCAATGTGATCGCTATGGTGTAGTAACTTTTAAGCTATTTTAAGATAAGTTCTTTTTCATTATAATGCTTTGTCTTTAAGTTATAATTGTTTGCTTTTTAAATTAGTCTACTATATAGATTACATAGGCATTTTTGCCAGATTATAAACTAATTTTTTTTCTTTGTCTTTTCAGGCAATGTATCAATGTTTTTAGAAGACGCGAAGGATTTTGATATATTTGAGAAATACGGGGTAGATCAGGTTGCTGATTTTACTTTTCTTGTTGTTAAAGAATTATACACACGGAGGGGCATAGCAAAGGTGATTTGTCTCCTTCTTAATCGATGATAATATTAGTTTATTTTAACTTCCAAATAGGAGTGATTTAGCAGCCGAATTCTAGATTCAATTTTTGGTGCTTGTATCTAAATTTTAGCCGAAAAATTTTAGCCGAAAAAATAGCGTAAAACCCCTTCCTCCTTTTTTTAAGTATGTAAATTTAACTTGTCCCAGAATTAATATTATGGATTAAATCAACAGTACATTTCTTTTTTAATGTTTGGTTGGTTTTCCTATTGAAGGAACACTTGAACATTGACCCCTAAACACTCGTATAATAGCTCAACATATCCGGATAAAAAGTAAGTATGCACGTACACCCGTTACCAAATGTTTAAGAGGGTAATAAAAAGAGTACCGATCGCAGATGGGAGCCTTTCCTATTCCAAGCTTTTTTACAGTAACAATCCATAGTTTGGTTTGCTATTTGAATGTTGGAGAAAATTTCTAACAATTTTTAACAACATACAACCTCATGATAATCTGGGCACAAATACTATTGTTTAATTTAGTTTCATACTTTGTAAAATTGATCCAAAATAAAACTTCATAACTATTACATTTGATTCTTGTAAATGGCACTAGAACTTACAATTACCAATTGGGCTAACCCCTTTAAAAGTTTTCATGATACTGGTGTCTATGATAGCACTGTGCTATCTATGGTAATGCTTATATACCCTTTTGAATACCTACATGCATATGGTTTTTTCGTTTAATTAAAACTCCCGCTAAACATACCCTAAAAGTTATACCTTGATACCCTTAGTGTCATTAGTTACAGCAATCGTAGTAGTAGCATTAATCAGAGGCAAACGCAATAGCGTTGCCTATATTAAAGGCTATAAGACTCCAATGTTTTATTATTATTTTTTCCCCAGAAACACTTCATATGGAAGGTGTCGTCGTACAACTTCGGAGGGGGCTCATTCGATTGGGAATCATAAGTTCTAGTGTCCTTTTTAAAAGTCTAAAGTGGTCGAAGGGCTACTATCCCCCTCTCCTCCCACCCCATGCCCTTTTTCCCAAATGCATCCGATAAAAATTTTTAGACTTTCATTTTGTAAAAAAATACTTCAAAGATCAGATGACAAGAATGCCGGGTCGACACAACCCCCAAGGGCCCAGGAGCAGGTATTATAAGTTATGGCCTGAGAATATATATGGTTCTTCAGGGGACTTCAGAGGGTACTCATTTGATTAGATGTTAAAAGTTCTATTTCACTGTTAAAGAGTCGAAAAAGATCAGAGAGAAACTAGTCCCCTCCCCCAAGCCCTTTTTCCCCAAACCCATTCGATTACAAATTTTGAGATAGCCATTTTGCTAAAAATAGTTCAAACATTAGATCACAAAAACCCCGGATCGACACAATCCCCCAGGGCCCTAGGGCAAGTGTTTTAAGTTTGCCTCGGTGGCATATAAGGATTTTAAGTAAATGGTCGTATAGAATTCGGAAGTGGCTCATTTTATTTAAAATTGAAAGCACTTTTTATGAGTCAAAAGTGATCGGAGGGCATCTAACACTCTCCCCCACACCCTCTTTTCCCAAACTGCATCCGATCAACATTTTCTGATAGCCAGTTTGTTTAAAATAGTCCAACGACCAGATGACAAAAACTTTGGATTCAACATATCCCCCCACCTTCCCAGAGTCCGGGGAAGGGTTGTGACTTATGCCCCGGGAGCATAAAAAGTTTTTATGGAAGAGGTGGACCTATAAACCTCGCAGGTAACTCAAATGATTAGAGATTGAAAGTTCTAATTTCCGCTCTTAGAGTCAAAATGGAGCCGATGGCATCTAGCCCCCGCCCCAATTTTCTTCTCCCCAAATGCGTCCGATCGAATTTTTTATAAAGTCATTTTTTTCAAAATAGATCAAAGATCATATAACGAAAACGCCAAGGATAACACAGCCCCCCCCCCCCAGAGCCCAGGAACAAGCATTGTAAGTTATACCCCAGGGGCATATAAGGTTCGTATGGAAGGGATGGTCATATAAACTCTAAAGGGGGATCATTCAATTGTAAATAAGAATTTCTAGTTCCCTTTTTAAGAGTCAAAAGCGACCAGAATACAACCAGCCCCCCCCCAGGGCCCTTTTTTCCCAAATGCATCTGATAAAAACTTTGGAATAGCCATTTTGTTCAAAATAGTTTCAAGATCAAATCACAAAAACTCCAGGATCGACACAATCCCAAAGATCCCTTGGACAAGTGTTGTAAGTTATGCCCCAGGAGTATATACGGTTTTATGTGAAGGATGGTTGTATAAACTTCAGAGGTGGCTCATTTGAACGGAAATTGAAAATTCCAGTTACCTTTTTAAGAATCATCAAAAGTTAGAGAAGGGTGTCTCCCCTCCCCTCCACACACGCCCTCTTTTCCCCAAATGCATCCAGAACCTGGGGGAAGAGTTGCAACTTATGCTCCAGGGACATATAACATTTTTATGGAAGAAGTCCCCGTATAAACCTCGGAGGGAACTAAAATGATTGAAAATTGAAAGTTCTAGCTCCCTTTTTAAGATGAGAAAGTGACCCAATTTCAATTAGCTTCCCCCTACCAACTTTAAGGTCATAGGGATCTAATAATTTATTATTTTTCCCCAGAGGCACTTCATATGGAAGGGATGGTCGTATAAACTTCGGAAGATGTGACTCAGTCGATCGGAAATCGGAAGTTATAGTGCTCTTTTAAGTCAAAAGTGATTGGACGGCCACCAGCCTCCCCCCACCCTTTTCCCCCAAAATAATCCAATAAAAATTTAAAAATAGTTCAAAGATTGATAACAAAAACTCCAGGGTTGACATCAACCCATAGAGGCCTGCGTTTTAAGTTATGTCCTGGGGGCATTAAGGGTTCTTATAGAAGGGGTCCACTTTGATTGGAAATTGAAAGTTTCAGTTCACTTTTAAGAGTCATAAGAGATCGGAGGACAGCTATCCCCCCTCCCCAAGCCTTTTTACCCAAAATCCATTCGGTAACCCATCCGTTTTTATGCAAGGAGTGGTCGTGTAAACTACAGAGTTAGCTTATTTGGTTATATATTGAAAGTTCTAACTACCTTTTTAAGAGACAAAAGTTATCGTGGGGTATCTACCCCCCCCCTAGACACTGTTTTCCTTAAAAGTGTCAGATCAATTTTAGATAGCCATGAAGCAGTCCAATGATTAGATAATAGAAACTTTGAGGTCAACGCACACCCCAGAGCCCAGGGGAAGGAATGCAGCTTATGCTCCAGGGCATATAAGGTTTTTATGGAACAGGTGGCCTTATAATTTTCGGAGGAGACTCAAATGATTGGAAATTCAAAGTTCTAGTTCTCTTCTTAAGAGTCAAAAGTGATTCGATGGCAACTAGCCCCCTCCCACCAAACCTCTTCTCTATTAATGTGTCTGATAGAAATTTTTATATAGCCATTTTGTTCAAAACAGACCAAAGATCATATAAAAAAAATCCAGGGATAACACAGCTCCCAGAACCCGGGAGCAAGCGTTGTGAATTATGTCCCGGGGGCATGTAAAGTTTTTATGGAAGGGATGATAGCATAAACCGCAAAGAGGGCTCATTCGATTATGAATCAGAATTTCTAGTGATTGTAGGGCAACTAGTGGTAGGGCAACCCCCGAGAGGGTTGACATGAACCAAGTGGCCATCTTTTCGATAAGACGCATTTGAAGAAATGATAGGCATGGGGGGAGGGGGCTGGTTGCCTTCCAATCAGTTTTTACTCTTAAACGGGCACTAGAAGTTTCAATTTCCATTCGAATGGCTCCTTTTGACGTTTTTACGACAACTCCTTCTACACGAAGTTTCTTGGTCAGAAAAAAAAATAATAATTTTATTCTGTAACTCTCAGCTTTTCTGGGTTTTGTGGATTTCATATTTTTCAGGAGATGGTGAGCAGAGCAATGGCCCTTGCAGCAAATAAAGGGCTCAGAGTTGTTACAGTCCTTGCCACAAGCCCAATTACAGTGAACCTGTTCGAAAAAATGGAGTTTGATCTATTAAAGAGTCTTAGCATACGGGACTACACTTTAAATGGTACAATACAGTTCCCTTTTGCAGAAGAAGGACTTGTAGGGAATTTGTACGGAAAAAGACTGTTTTGATAATAAACAGAAAAGAAAAGAAAAAATCTCTTTTGCCACTATCTGCTCTGTAGTTAGAGCTTGCCTTATTATATTTGAACTTTTTTCCTGATTAAACACATCCTTTGTAATCTAATGTTGTTAATCATGGGCAAAGCAATAGCGGTGTGAACTAAAGAGCTAAGCGGGCACAACGCATTTTTTTTCCTCAAGGCACTTTGTATTGAAGAAGCTGTAAAAAATACTTTAGAAGGGGCTTATTTGTATGGGAATTGAAAATTCTACTGTCCTTTTTAAGAGTCAAGAGCGATTAAAGAGTCGTTAGGACTCTTTTTAAGAGCCCTAAAGCACCTCATCTCCACAAGTTTATCGGTTCAAAATTTCAGGATTCAGGACATCTCTCTGTGTAAGGGCAGTAAGTTATTCAATTCGTCCATTGTTTATATGTAGTATTTGTTATCAAAGAGATACGTGATTGATCATTGTTGTCTAAAAAGCCCAAAGGCATCTAGGTGAAGCTTTCAGGGAGCGTTAAGGGGAATGTTTAATTAGTACAAAGGCAGTATATGCATACTGCTACTGTTACTTAAACTAGTCTTACAATTGTTACGGCTACTGCTGGCTACATATACTGCTATTACTACTGCTTCAAATACAAATACTGCGACGACTGCTACAACTATAGCTAAAGATATGAAGATAAAGATTATAAAGAATATTGATGAGGAATTTGAATTAAATCAAAACGCACTATGTATATGCAGGTTGTCGAGGGCGTGTCAAAAGCATCTTAGGAATGTATTAGAGTATTAGCTTGAAACCAAGATTTTGTGCAAGATAAAAATTCGTATACGCTTCGAAATAGAAACCCACATGCAAATTCCGCAAACGAAAACATTCAGGTCTGACTTTAATCCTTTCCCCGCGTGTCCTAAAGCATAGAACAGGCTCCCGGATGAAATCCACGGCAATCACTCATTCGGTACATCTAAAACTCAGCTTAAGAATTTTCTTACATTAAAATATAAAATGGATATTTAAAGTATTAATTATGACATTGGTTAGTTTAATTTTAATCTATTTGTTATTGTTAGACTTATTATTATGATTACAGGGGCTTGGATGGTAGCTGTTTTTGCCCTATGCAGTGGATGGGGTCAAAGGATTGATAGATTTTAAACGTGTGGGCCATGGATCCTTATAAAGACCATTAGAATAGTGCTCTTGTAAATATTTATCGTAATAATAAAAGGAACTGAACTGAACTCAAACCTACAGGGCATGTTACGGGGGATGTTGAACAAACCAAAAGGCAAGATGTGTATTTTACTACTACCAGCAACTACACTTTCAGTGTATGTTTTGGGGAATGTTGGAGCAACCAAAAGGTATTTTATGCACAATACTCCTTCTAATGATCCTACTTACCACTAAGGTACTAAGGAGAAATTTTCAAGAAGTGTTGAGGGAGATGTTGGGCTGAAGCGAAAACATGCAGGTGTATGCAGGTTATCAACATCATCTCACAAAGGGCTTAAAGTATTAAGTTGACACTATCAGGGCATGAGGAAGGGGTGTTGAACTGCACTAAAAATGCACAATGTAAATGCTATTGCTACTGCTACTTCTAAAACTGCAACACCTATCATTATTACTACTCCCTATGCTCCTACTATTACTTCTATAGCTATGACTTGTATTGTTGCTAATGGTAAGGATACTAGTAAAACTTTCAGGGAATGGTGTAGGTAGTACTGAACTGAATCAAAACATACTATGTGTACGTGGATTATCAAAGGGGTGTATTATCAATACCCGAACAACGCCTTAGGGTATTAGGCTGAAACTACCAGGGCTACCAATAGTACTAATAATTTTGCTATTACTTCTACTGCTACTACAGCTACTCTAAGAACAATATCAGAATAGTCCAACTGTCAAAATCGACCAGGCTGTCAAAATCGATAAGGTTGTCAAGATATCAAATTGGGATATCTTAGGGCTGGAATAGGGTATAGAGTAGAAACTTCCAGGGAAAGAATTGTTGCTTTAAAATTTTTTGAATTGATTTAAACTGTATTAAAAAAACAAAAAAACGGTATACCGTTAAATCGTTTAACAAGTAGCCTTCCAAGAAGAAACTAAGGAGCTTAAAACTAAATCAGAAGGCACCATGTGGATGCTGATTGTCAATAAGCCTTCTCAGCAATGTCTCAAGAACGACTTAGGGTATGAAGTTGAAGCTTTCACGGCTACATCTATTATTGCTTTTTCTCTTACTATTGAACTAAATTAAAAGGGCTTAGGTACATTCAGGCTGTCAGAATAGCACAGATACAATGTCTTAGGAACAGAATAGGGTATCATGTTTTATATTTAGGGAAATCTAGGGTGGATTTATATCCAAATTGTCAAAACGGCTTGTATTATTAAAAATCTGTGAATTTTTTTTCCAAGATATGAATTGTAAGCCAAAATCTGGATTCTTATAGAGAAAAGCAAAAGTATGCAAAAACAGATTTCTTAACCAATGAAAAACACTATGTCTATTAAAAATGAACAGAAATTAATTTTAATTTTTTCCACTAAAAAAAATTCAAATAAAAGTAAAAAGCTAATGTGAAGTAAATACTTTTCAAGCTTAAAACAACCGTAAATTACAATTAATAAATAAATGAGACTCAAAACGAACATAAATTACAATAAATAACCAATTCAAACTGAAAAAGACCAGAACCTAAGAGGAGTGGGGCTGACCCCCCTCCCCGTTCCATCTGAGAACCGGAATATAATTTGCACTTCACTGAAAACAAAATACATTTTAAATGTTTTCCTTTTTTAATTTAATAGAGCCAAAATTTTTAAGACTTTCAGGAATGAAATATATATGAATATAATTGACTGTAAATCCGCATTTATTGGTTTTTTCCAGTAACTTGGTTAAGAAGGTAATTTTTTTCATAATTTCGAAATTCTGAGTCAATCCAAATTTATATTTAACTGTCAATCCACATTCATTTGTTCTTTCCAGTAATTTGATTATGATGGTATTTTTTTCTTAATTTTGAAATTAATTTTGAATTTTGCGAGAAATAAAAACACATAGCTCGAAATAAGGATTGTTTTAGTTAAAGTGCAACTTATGGTCTTTACGTAGCACAAAGGGGTCAGGGGTCACAAAGGAGTTGGGTCAGCCATCCTCCTCATAGTTTCTGCTCGTTTTGAGTATGACTCGTTTATCTCCTGTAATTTCTTTTTATTTTGTGTTTCATCTATTACTTTATTGCAATTTAGAGTAGTTTTAAGATTGAAAAATTATTTGACTGTATTTCTGCTCATCTATGATGTAATTTAGCTCTTTACTTTTCTTTGAAAAACCTCCTATGCGAAAAAGTTTCTTAAAATTAATCCCAAACAAAAACAGACTTTTCACTTATTTGAATAATTTATATTCAAGGTAAAACTGAAGTCAGGTCTTCTTTCAGGCCTGACTGAATTCGGTTCTCTGATGATCTAAAGTTGAGATAGCACCTTCCCAATTTCTATAGCAAAAAAAAAATCGATAAAAATCAGGGACATCGTTCGCTAATTTGGGTGCTCAGCAAAATCAATGAAGTAATATATGTAACATGCAAGGCCGTGAGTTAAGAAAAATTTTGTGGGGGACGGGGAATGGGAATATGTATTTTTAAAATCTAGAAAGTGAGAATTTTCATTATTTGCTTGTTTTTCAATCAAAATAGCAGAAAAAATGCAAGTTTTGATACAAAAAAAAATACTGAAAAATAACTGAAACAAAACAAAAAAAGAAACAAAGAAACAAAAAAAGGTCATTAATATAAATGGAAGGCAACTACAAATATATGTTCATTGTTGTACTTACATTAGACTGAGAGAATAAGAAATGATGAGATTTATACCATGACAGATCATACCCCTATCTTTGATGCCATTAGAAAGCGACGATGGATGTATTGGGGGCACATGGTGCGAATGGGTGATGGAAGGCTACCTCATGACATATGGTATTGGATAGCCCCTGGCCTCCGCAAGTCAGAGAGACCTAAAATGACCGTTGGTAGGATGTTAGAGAAGGAGGCGAAGTCTTCGATGGAGGAGCTTTGGTCGAGGGCTCAGGACAGGTTGTCGTGGCGAACCACTGTTGCTGCCTTATGCGCCCTCAAGCGTGGGAGGACCTAAGTCTAAGTAAGTCTAACAAGCACCTCTCCCCCTCCATAACCAAAAATTTAAAATAACAGCACTTGTTGAATCTACACCCTATCGCTCTAGTTGTTCATTTATTAATGTATTGCAAAACCAGTTTTTTGTTAGTTTCTTTCAGCTTAGCGTGAAACAAGACAAAGAGAAGTGACACAATGGATGGAAAATATATAATTTGGGCTATATATTTACATAATAGGGGGAGTGGAAGTAAAGTATTGGGCAGTGTGAAGTTAGAAAACAATTCTTACTACATAATATGCAGAAAATGGCACCTAACACATTATGTATGCAGACCCACTATACTTTTACGAGCGTTATACTTTATACTTTACAAAGCTTTTTACGAGCGTTTTGCTGAAAAATGCAAATCTGCACGCATTGGAAATTTTCTAATAAATGCAAGAAAATATTTTAAAAAAATGAGGCAACTAGCTAAATATTATACCCCCTGCCCATAGGCTAAGCTGGCTATTCACACTGGTTTTTTAAGGTTGGTAGGCTCTATAAGATTTATGATGGAAACAATTCGAATTCCAAATAAGCTAATTTAAAAGCTGAAAAAAAAATCAAATTACTATCCTTAGAGTACGCAATAGACAAAATTAATGAGAATTTGAATCAAAAAAGGGGCTCAAATAATTAATGGACTTTTCAAATGCAAGGCTCATCTAGCTAATTTAGGATGCTATAAGCATAATCTATATTTTTTTTTCTAAATATCTGTTCCCCTTCATCCAGAATAGTCTTCATGCAAATTTTACATGTATCTTAAAAGTAAAGTAGAATAGCGGCTAAGTAGAATAACGTATATAGTGTAGAATAATGTGTGTAGAATACTAAGTAGAATATAGAATAGTGTGTGTAGAATACTAAGTAATAAGTAGAATAGCGAATTCAATAATTTTATCAGTAAATTTCAGTCCGGTGAAGCACCTAAAGTGAAGTCAAGTGAATCGCCGAAAGACACCTCTGTGTTTTAACACCTTAGGGTCCATGCACTTCCACAATTGGATTTTCACAATCCTCTGCGAAAAGTTTACAACGTCCTTTTTCTATCAATCAATCTCAAAAATTCACAAACTAAATTTATTCTTTCAATCGATTGTTCTTCAGTTAATGCTCCTCCGAGTAATTCTGCACATAGTTTTATTCGATGTTCTCTCAAAAACCTTTTAATGTCTGTCCTACAACACTCTGTGCGGACACAATGGATGATGAGGTGTGCTAAGGTCTGACCACAATAGATGCAATCCGGATCTTCTCCATAGAAACGAGAAAGATATGATCTTGTAGCTGCATGCTGTGACTTAAGTCGAAATGCAATTTTTCCTTCTTCTCTCGAGAAACTTTCATATAACTTGTTTTCAAATTTCCTTCTGGTCTTTTTTGTAATCAAAAGAATTCTAGAAAGATTTATATTTTCTTCAAAGCTAAACTGTTTTATCTGCTGTATAATGTCTTCTATCTGGAATATTAATGTTGGTGTCGTTGTTTGCATTATTTGCATGTCTGCACTGGCAGCCATTTTATCTGCTGAATCAGCTGTTCATTACCCTCGATTTTCCTGTGACCAGGTATCCAATGAAGCGATAGCTTTATTTCTGTTGAAAGCAATTGTTGCATGGCTACAAAGCATGAAATCACTTCTCTTGATTGATTTGCTCTGTCACTGAATTCTTTTAAACATGAAACAGTACTTTTAGAGTCTGTACATATTCTAACTTGATCCCCGCGTTGTAATTTTTGATGTAGATATGATACTGCCTGTCGTATAGCAAACACGGATGAAGCGGCTAAAAAGTATAAAATAAACGCTGTACAAACCACAGTTGCCTATTGAAGAAGAATAGAAAGAATAGATAGATTGTGCTAGAAGATCAAAGTCAGATTTCATATTTTCACAAGTAAAAACCCAGAAAATTGTTTTGATAACTGCTTTTAAAAAGTTTTCTATTACTTTTAAGTGTGACTGCCATTTATATTTTTCATCCTATGTTAATGGGATTATTTGGAAGCCTAATTTCCCACTTAGTCAAAGTTTTAATTAGTGATTTGCCTAGAATAAATGAGTCTCTTTGCTGCACCTGCCTTTGCATCTTTTACTGTTTTGATTGGTTATTTAGCCATTTGCAGGTAAAGAAGGTAAAATTCTACTTTATCTACTTTTGGGTAGCCTATTTTAGAAAGGGGTCAGGTTAGGAAAATGTAACTTTCAGGGATGAGTCTACAGGCTAGAGTATGGGTAAACGCATGACAGTTCATATAATTCACTCACCAATAAATTGAAAATACCACTTGATGCCTTTTTATGTTCTTTATGAAAATAATAATTGCATCTATTGCAAATTCAAATTTAAGTACTTTTTAACCTAACTAACCTAAATAACCCTAACCTAAACTAACCTTATTATAAATAATTTTGGCACTGAGAAAATATAGTATTATCTTGCCAAAAACAACTGAGAAAATTATTTTGTTGGAGAATGACTAATAGCTTTAATTGAAAGTATGTCATTGTTAAGAGCTCATAAAGTGCTAAAATTTTGAATTTGCAGAAATTATTTTTGAATTTGAAGAAATTATTATATTTGTAAAGAGCATAAAAAAGGCATAGAGTAGTAGGCTATGTTCACTTTTTATTGGTAAGTCAATATTATGAACTGTCATACATTTACCAAAGTAGCCTATATCCTGGGAAGTTATTTTGGGTAAAATTCTAGTTAATTGACTTCTTGCTATCTCAGAAAGGGTTTAGGCTAGGAAAATGAAACTTTCAGGGATGGATCTACAGGCTAAAGTATATCCCAGGAATGTATTTCAAAGTACCCCCTCCACTCCTTCTCCCTCTAGAGGGCCCTGAAATTTGCCTACATGACAGGTCTATACCTATTGGAATTTTGACAAAACAACATTTTACCTTAATTTTCAGTTTCAAGTTGCTTTTTCTCTGCCTTTAGTTCTGAAAATTCAATTCCTGTTATTTGAGTAAAATTTAGAGCCATATCAATGTTTTTTTTCAAAATTTAGGAAATGTATTTGCATATCTCTAAAACCTTATAAAATGGAATTGAGCAAATTTATGAAGCTGAAAACAATTTTGTTGTACTTCAATTAAGCAGGAAATATACTTTGCAAGATTTCACTTTTATAACACACATATTTTTAAAGGTCAGGGCCCTCTAGAGGGAGGAGGAGTGGTGGTAGTTGCTTCAAAATACCTTCCTGGGACATACTTTAGTCTGTAGATTGATCCCTGAAAGTTTCATTTTCCTAACCTAAACCCTTTCTTAGATAGCAAGAAGTCAATTAACTAGAATTTTACCTTATTTTGAAGTACATATGTCCACTCCTCCCTATAGATGGTCCTGAAATTTGACTACAAGACAGAACAAATTGAAATTTTGACAAATCAACATTTTACCTTGATTTTTAGTTATCAGTATCTTTGTCTATGGCTTTAGTTCTGGAGATACAATTCCTACTATTGTAGTTGAATTGTAAGCAATGTTTTTAATCAATTGTTTTAATTCAGTTATGGTAATCAAAGTTTTGTTTTCAAAATTTAGGAAATGTAGACCTACTTGCTTATCTTTGAAACCTTATAAATTGGGATTGAGCAAAGTTGCAAAGCTGAAAACAATTTAGTTTTTCTTCATTTAAGCAGAAGGTCTATTTTCAAGGTTTTGCTTAAATAACACATAGATTTTCAAAGGTCAGGGCCCTCTAGAGGGAGAATGGATAGAGATATGTACTTCAAAATACCTTCTAGGGACATACTTTAGCCTGTAGACTCATCCCTGAAAGTTCATTTTCATAACCTAATCCATTTCCAAGATAGCCAAAAGTAGCTAAAGTAGAATTTTACTGGTAAAGAGTAATGCTTGTGAAGCAAATTATATACTTGTGTAGCAGAGTTATGCTACATTTTCAAGGGCTGTATCTAGCAACATTAGGAGAGGACCAGGAGAAATGGAGACAGTATAAATTGTTATTGATAAAGTTGTAGTTTAGAGGTCTTAGAAAGCCTCTAAACTTAGAAAAGAGGTCTTAGAAAGCCTCTTCATGTCTTAGAAAGCAGCCTTGCTGAGTGTGGTGAATAGGCCTAAAGCATTCAGGAATGAACCCAGAGCAAGTTATTATACACAGGAAGGTATGCCTTGCTGCTATGTCTACTCTTCTTGTTTTGGTAAAGGTTGAATGGATTCATTCAATTAAATGACCTATAGATGTAAATATATCACTAGATGCCTTTTTATGCTCTTTCTGAATAGCCTATAATAATTGTTCTTTCTGCAAATTTAATTTTAAGCCCTTTACAGGCCCTCAAAGATTATACCTTTTTCTCTTATTTTAGATATCACTTATAAGTTAACATATACCTATATTAGCATCACTTTTATTAAACCTAGTTTATCCATAAACTCAATTGACAAATTCAAGAATCAGTTAATAGATAGGAAACATATAATATGGTCTGTATGTGTGGGAGAGGTTAGAAAGGCTATATTAATTTGAATTTAAAACAATCATTATATTCAAAAAGAGCATAAAATTAGTCATTGGGTGGTATGTTCACCTTATTTGTAGGTCATTTATGTGAATTATCTAATATTTACTTTTATTTCTAGAACTCAGAAGATTACATTAATGACAAATGTACCTGACTAAATTTTGACAAAAAAACTTAGTTTTTAGTTTTTAATTTCTTATTCATTGTCTTTGGATTTTGAAAATGCAAATATCAGCTGATTTTTAAGCTATTGCGCCTGCCAAGGGTTTTTTCATATATGTAACAAATAGGGTATAAGCCTAGGATTGAGGCTATTAAGAGAGAAACTTGTTATGAAAATGATTTACTTTATATTATAGCCCAAGAGAAATTGTAGTTAACCCCACTGCACTTTATCCCCCAAAACCCTAGTGTGCAAATATATAGCTCAAATTATATAATCTATGTGCATTCTGCTACAGATTGCTCTTGTTTTAGCCTGTGTACCTGTAAGTTGGATTAAAAATGACCAAATCAAGAAACAGAACATATATAGGAAATATGTGATTTGGGCTTTACATATAGCCTATATTTACTCTCTTTAAGTGAGCAATTGTGTATGTTTTAAAGTACAATTATAGAAAAAATGCTTTTTGCTATCTTGGAAAGCAGTTAGGTTAGGAAAATAAAATTTTCAGTCATAAATCTAGGGCCAAAATTAATATGGGAAGGTATTGCCAAGCTGCTATCTTAACCCTCTTCTGATTTTTATGTACATATGTATGATTTTTATAACCTGATTCTGATTTCTATTTCTATTGTAATTTAGACAAAACAACATTATGCCTTGTTTTCAGTTTATATGTTTCTACTTTTGATTTGGAAATAAAATTCCTGTTATTTGAGTAGAATTTTAAGCCATATCATTTTTTTTTATTTGGGAAATGTATTTGCAGATCTTTGAAACTTCATAAATTGGGATTGAACAAAGCTGTGAAGCTGAAAATACTTATCTTGTTCTCCATTTAAGAAGAAAGTCTATTTCATGAGGTTACACTTTTATATAACAAAGATTTTTAAAAATCATCTAAGGCTAATGCTCTTTAGAGACAGAAGGGGTAGAGGTAGGCATTTTAAAATACATTACCCAAGATATACTCTACTCTATAGATCCATTCCTGAAAGTCTCATTTTCCTTATCTTAACTACTTTCTAATACTGCAAAAAGTTAATTGTCTAGAATTTTACTTTTTTTTTTTTTTAAACAGCCCCATATATTTTTTTTATTGGCACACTGAGATTTTCTGCAGGGGTGTAATTTGCTACAGGACAGGGGGGCAACTGCCCCTGCCAGCTGAGAATTAGTTTTCTTCAAAAATTGTGTCATAACTAAGTAAGCCTGTAGAATTCAAGCATTGGGTCAGTTTTATCTTGTATATCTTGACCTTTGTATTACCATATGGCACATTTTTCAGCTTTCACTTGATTTTGTCATCCAAAAACAACATTTACCATAGATACCCATTGGCAAAGAAATGCTAAGCATCAAGGAGTCCTACTTAGAGAAAACATTTAGGGATATGTTTAAAATTTTTATGGAAAAAAAAGACAACCCAAAACCACCAATAGCCAACTTGAAAACTTGGTTTGTTTATTAATTACAAAGAAAATGAAAAGATAAAATAAACAAAGCAATGAATTTACTCAGTTAATTATTAAATTTCTACAAGTTTCTACACATGATAATTACTCTCATACTTACAAAAGTACCATCTATGCAAAAAGAGTACATGAGAATGAAAAAGTCTTGTTCCAACAAAATTACAGCTCTATGCTACAACTTTTCTGGAGGTAATGAGCAAACTACCCCATTTTTTCCTCTAGTTAATATATTGTTTATTATGTCAGATATATGTGCAAGGTGCTAATTTTTAACTGTGTACAACTTGCAGAAAACAAATGGTAATTCCTCTGATATACTCTGGTAATTCCTTGACATGCATTCCTTTTTTACTTTCTCTTTTAGCTGCAAGCCAGGTTTCGCGTTGCTCTTGTAATACATCAACACACTTTCTTTAGGTAATTTCTCTCTGAGCTACAAGCCTAAACCCCGCCCCCCCCCTAAAGCAACACATATGCAAGGTGCTAATTTTTAGCTGTGTAAAACTTGTGGATATACAACATTATTTGTAGTCCCATTGTCTGTGCATATAAATAGATCATCCAGTTTACCTACTCTAGAACATGCAACATATAATTGTCCATGGGAAAAACAATCCATATTAAGATCTATACTGCATTTTTCTGATGATTGCCCTTGAGCTTTGTTGATGGTGATTGCAAATGCTAATCAAATTGGGAATTGCAATCTTTTAAATTGAAAAGGCAGATCCATTGGAATCATGGGAATGCAAGGAATAAGAACAGCCTCATCCTTGGAATGCCCTGTCAAGATTGTTGCCTCTATTACGTTTTCCATTGTTTTTTGTTTCTTTTTTTTTGCAGCAAGTCATGTGCCATTGCAAAGCTTTGGTGGGTTAATATTTTGCAACGGTATTATTGGTATGCCTAGAGATTCCCTGGAGATCCGGGGAACTTAAAAATTCTGATGAATAGTTTACTGCTTCATTTGATTCCAGAACTGTGTTGACTGACTTGTAAATGACTGCCTGGTCTTGAATCTTGGTCAGAATAATACTGTTGATTTTGTGGACGTCTTTGTTCTTGGCTGCCAGAATTGCTTGTTCACTTAGCCATTTATGATTTTTATAATTGGTTACAATATTCAGAAATACCTTTTCAACCAAATAATTTTTTGACATCACTAAATTTCAGAATTCAGGAGGCAGTAGACATCCTGAAATTCAGTCAACTGGGAGTTTTCTGTATAATCAAATATCTTTGGTTAGACATCAGTATAAAAAGTCATTAATTGCATAAAGAGCAAAATACTAGTAATTGCAAAAGTATAATTTTTTTTTCAGTTCATAGTTACTAAAGTTATTATGTAAACTGCGAAAATATTTATGGTGCCTGAGCAATAATTTTATTATTCTAATTCAAAACTAGAAAAATACCTGAAAATTTTAAAAGAAGTTTCTGTTTTTAGATAAAATCAACGTGATTCAGCTTACAGGTTTGAATGCAACCAGTTATATAATGTCAGTAGGAAGGATCAAAAACGAAAATTTACAATTACTACTAATGATGATTCTCTATTTTGACAAGGGATTAGTGATTGTTAGAAATCATACTAGCTTCAATAATCAAATTTTTTTGAAAATACTTCAGTATGAAATGATGTTAAACTGCATAAAAAGCAAAATGCTAGTAATTAGAAAATTATTTGTATTAATTTTAACAAGGGATTACAACAATTCAAAAACCTTAAAAAAATAAACCTTTTTGAATGCAATCAGTTATATAATGTCAGTAGGAAGGCCCAAAAAACGAAAATTTGCGACTATTAAAAATTAAACTGATGATTCTCTATTTTGACAAGGGATTAGAACAATCCAAAAACCTTAAAAAAAGAAAACCAGAAGTTTAAAGCTTAGTAGATATTGTTGTTAGAAATCAGATTTGCTTTAATAATCAAATATCTTTGAAAAGACTGAAAATTCTTGGTGGTTAGAAGACAAGCGACAATGAGAATCCATATACAGAAGCCTGCTGAGTGCTAGGGCCTGGCTGCTGGTAATTACAGAAATATTTGTATACATTTTAATTAGGGATTACAACATTTCAAAAACCTTAAGAAAGAAAACTAAAAGTTTAAAGCTTTGTATATATCATTGCTAGAAATTGCACTTGCTTTAATAATCAAATATCTTTAAAAAGATATATATATATATATATATATATATGTATATATATATATATATATATATATATATATATATATATATATATATATATATATATACTAGCTGTTGGGATAGTCCCACTACCTAGTTGGTGGGGGCGCTTCGCGCCCCCTAAGCCCCCCAGCGCGCGCAAGTCGTTACGCGCCATTGTAGTTGTGTCCCTGTGTCTTATTCTAATGATTGCCCTTGAGCTTTGTTGATGGTGATTGCTAATCGAACATTCCCTGTGTCCCTGTCGTCATTTATATATCCCCCTGTGCCCCCCGGCGTCCCCGTTGTTGTTGTTGTTTCCCTGTGTCCCAGTCTGTAATTTCTCTTTGAGTGTCGCGGTCGTCGTTTATATTCCCTGTGTCCCGGTGTCCTGGTCTGAGCACCCCCCAAGCCCCCACGCGCGCGCAAGTCCACTCTCATGGGGAGAGTGGTATATGCTCGGACAGATTTTGGAAAACCTCCAAAATGCATGGTTAACATTGGAGTAGAAAAATGGTTTATGGCTCAAATGAAAGCCCCAGAACTGCTGCATAAACTGAGATTTTTCCAGATTTTTCTTGTATAGCTAGAAGAAAAAAAGGGGGTGTCCCTGCTTATACCATTTGTCCCACTAAGTACCGTGGGTGGTATATCTTGGGACATGGGGTGGTATACTCTGGGACATAGTAAAAAGATTCATGTATTGGTAGAAAACTTCGACTATTCATCATATAAAAACTACATTAAAAATTCGACTTCAAAAGTAAAAATATCTTAGGCACAAGACTAGACTACCAGTCAGCAAACACGAAGTATGACGTTGCTCTGGAAGCTGTACCGGGTGCTGGGGTAGGAGGCGACAACTTTTTCAAAATGTCTTCCCTTGGATAAAATATTGAGTCTTCTCGGTCCGGCCACTTCCACTTTCTTAGACCGGCCATGCACATGACACTCACTCTGACACTGTTCTCGTTTTTCTCTTGGACAGACCCAGGAAAATACTCTCCTTTGTAAACAACTTTAACAAAATCTCCTGTAGAGACACTGTCAAAGATCTCTTCCTCTTTCTCACTTTCATCTTCCGATTCACCTAGTTTCATCGAGTCATCACTATCATCATCAAGAACCATTTTTTCATCATCACTTTCTTCTGAATCCACAAATAGCTTTTTTGTTGTCTGGTCTTTTTTTGATTTTCCAGCTCTTCCAACAGTCCCAACTTTTCCTCTAGCCCTGCCACCCCGTGCTTTCTTATCTTTTCTTTCGGCTTCTTGTTCTTCAATCTGTCTTTTCACAGGAGTGTCAGTAAGAATCTTTGTAGAGCCTTTCTTCCTGCCTCTGCCACTCAGTACATGCGGCTTGGCTTTAGGGTATGGCCGAGCTTGTTCTGGCATCACAGGAACTGAAACGGGTGTAGAGGATTGTTCAGGCCCACTTGTACTTGGGGTTTTGGCCAGGTTGTTTCCAGGTTCAACTGGATCCAAAGCATCAGGTGCAGGTCTGTCAGTTACAGCAGAGGTTAGAAAATCATTTTCTGTAAAGATGTCTGGATTGTAAGGCCATATCCCTGTCTTCTCGAAGCCCCTCATTATGTTGTTTGGCGTGAAAGATACAGGGAGGCTTTGGCCAACAAGAGATGCAATCTCGTATATCGTCACGGTCTTCCCTGTGTTGGACAGCATCCAGTTGTCCATAGCCTTGTTGTATTGGCATTTGAAGGGAAAATACACGCAAATGTCCAATGGCTGCAACCTGTGGCTGCAGTGAGGTGGTATTGTTAGTAAAGTGATACCAGACTCTTTCGCAAACTGCACAACTGCAGAACAGATGTGGGACTCGTGGTTGTCCATTATCAGAAGCTTTGGGCTTTCAGGGGAAGCATGCGAGTAGGTCTTGAAATGTTTGAGATATTCCAGAAACAGTTCTTGGTTTACCCATCCGGAAGGCGAGGCTCCTCCAGCAGAGTTAGCAGGAGCACCAGTCAGCATGTGAGGCTGAAATTTCTTGCTTCGGAATATAAGGTAGGGGGGGAAGGTACTGCCCGCTGGCAGAGATGGTTCCAACCATAGTCACAAGCACGCCACGCTCAGCTGAGGTTACTTTGCCCACTATTTTTCTACCCTTCTCGGCAAAAACCTTTGGAGGAACATAAACAGTGGTGACTGAGGTTTCATCAAAGTTGAATATGTCACTTGCTGTAAATGGAGTTTTCTTCAAAACTGACTGCAAGTTGGAGAAAAACTCCTGTACATTGTGCTTGTTAAAGCTTGTGGCACGCCCCAAACTTGTTGCCTCTGGCTTTCTAAGCGAAAGCTCTGGGTTTCGAGCCCGAAATTCAGCTAACCAGTCTATACCGGCTTCTTTAGAGTCTATCCAGCTGTCTGGGACAGTCTTGTTGTTTGCAACGGCGTAGTTGTAAGCAAGGGTTCTCGTGTCTCGACTGGTCAAACCATAACACATTCTGCTCGCTTGCAGCAGGTATTGAGAGAGCGATGCTTCTTCTTCAGGCGTAAAAATAGTAGCAAATCCGAACTTTTGAGCACCACTGTAATTCGCTTTTTCGTCATCACTGAGTTTTGAATACTTTTGGTAGTATCTGTGAAGGGCTGAACGTGACACTCCGTGTTTTTCCGCCACTGCCCTAATTGGTAAGCCAGCCTCTAGGTCTACAGTAGCTGCTTTAATCATGAAATGCTGGTCAACTTTCTTTTCAGCAACCGAATTGGAATATTCCTCCCACTTAGCTCTTGGAAATTGTGGCATTTTCTTCTATTCTGATGTCAAATCTGATAAAAAAAAAGATGTATAAGCTATTTTTATCATTAGGATACAAGTACGCAATGTATGGACTGAACTGTAAGAATTCATGTGGTATATACTGGGACATGTCCCACTACATACCACTTGTCCTTGTCCCAGTATATACCATGCGACCTCTACTTGCAAATTGTGTCCGATTTTTTTTACTGTTGCATATTTTTCCACCAGATGACCACACGACGTGGCCTGATGTTTTAGCTTTCGTTTGCTATCTTACACACACAATTTCTGCAAACCGTTACAAAATAAAGCACAAAAAACTATTGCCCAAATATTTTTTGAGGGGTATAGCCGAAACTTTGAAGTCGATTTTCTCAAAAATGAAAATAGCAAATTGCCAAAATGATAGAACTGTCATGTCCGCCATTGAATGAACTATACTAGGTGGCTTTATTCGATTTTTTAAAGAAAGTTAGATGGCAGATAAGTACCGTGTCCCACCTTATACCCCGTCCCTGCATATACCACTTACCCCTACACATATATGTATATATATATATATATATATATATATATATATATATATATATATATATATATATATATATATATATATATATATATTAGTAATAAGATATTTTCTTTATTTTAGTTGTACAGTATGATTAATGATAATTTAATGTATTAATGATATTGATATCTTTTAGATCAATGGATTCGAAAACAATAAAAATAACTGTCAAGTGTTTGGATTCAAGTAACTTTAGTTTTGATGTTTCTCCTCAAGTAAGTGACAAGTACTTGACAACATTGTCAAGTTCAGATTTAATTATATTTTTTTTATTTGTAATTTTATGCCCAAGAGCACATCATTGCTATAATCAATCTTCTATGGAGAAATTAAACTTGAAATAATTTTGTGGCAAATTTTTTGATTTTTTTTGTGTGCATTATGTTAATAAATGTAATTTTTTTAACATGTCTGAATATCATCTGATTAAAGTGTTATATGGAGGCAAAAATACTACTTTTGGGCCATTTCTGGTGTTTGGAAAGGTTAGGACACTGGCTAGGCCCTCTCCAGATTTGTAAGGGAAATTGCTGTAATAATGTAAACTTAATTAAGTAAATAGATAATTAAGTATATAGACACTGGGTAGACCCTCTCCAGATTTGTAAGAGAAATTGCTGTAATAATGAAGCTTAATTAAGTATATAGATAATTAAGTATATAGACACTGGCTAGACTGTCTCTGGATTTGTAATGGAAATTGTTGAAATAATGTAAACTTGATTAAGTATATAGATAAATTGTCAACTGAATTACTTTTATATAAAATTTTATATAAAAATAATTTCATAGTCTTAAATAATAGTCAAATAGTCAAAAAATATAGTCACAATAAAAAAATAGTCAAAATAATTCTCTCAAAGTCTTAAAAAGGTGACTAATGGCTCATATGTTAGCAAATGATGACTCCTATGTACTTTTTTGTGAATGACCACTGAGCACCACTGTTATGAGCAATGAGCACTATAGTTATATCACAAATGTTACAAAAAAGTTCCTGTTCAAGTTATTTAATGAAAAGATGGGGTTAGAAAACTAGTAAGTCTTTCTAAAGAAAGGTGTTATGTGTGTGAATTGCTCAAATAAGTAACAAATTTGTAATAAGTAACAAGTAAGTATTTACATAAGTAATAATAAATAAATAAAAATAAAAAATAATAATAAATAATAAATAAATAATATAAATAATAATAATAAATAATAAATAAATAAATAATAAATAAATAAATAATAAATAAATAAAAATAAATAATAATAAATAAGTAATGTATAAGTAATAATAAATTAAATAATTATAAATTCGTTGTTACTTTGGGGTCTTTGGTTGCTCTTTACTAGATTGCAGCTATTAATGTAACTAATCCATGATCGACTTTTATTCCAATTATGTTTGTTAAAAACAAACATAATTTTGTTGTAAATTTATAGTAATTTTTCTGGAAAGCTGTTCCTTCAATATTCACATACTAAATAAAAAAAAAATCGGATATTCTGGTCTTAAACTAACTTTATTTCAAGCTTCCTACCAGAAACATAAATATATTTAGTTAGTTATTGAAAAAAGGTGTGATAAACCAAGTAAAAACTAGCCCATACAAAAAGCTAGCTCATTTTAAAAATTTAAGTCTGGAATTAATATGTATATATTTATTATTCATATAATATATATATTATTTATATTGTAATAGTATGAGTATTTATTATATAATAAATAAAAATAATCATTAAACCACAATCTAAGTCAAATCTGACATACATTCTGAGAGGAATTGATCTATCGTTAATAAGCTATGCAGACGATGTACTTAATCTGAGCCGCCTCCTTCGCGGTTTAGAGGAGAATTTTATCCAGTTTCAAGTAGAATATGGAAAAATAGGCCTTCAGTTTAACGAAAAGAAATCAGATGTGTTGTTGTTTGATGCTAAGCAAGGGTCTGCTGTTGATGTTAGGCTGGGTGGTGCTACTGTTTGGCTTGCCAAACACATAGTTTATTTGGGGATCCCTATTGGTCGGTCTATGCTTGAAACACGTCATCTTTTGCAGAGTCATCTGCAGAAGCGGATCTCTTTTGCGTATAGCCGTGTTGTAGTTTATAAGCGTCAGTTTGATCGGCGGATTTTGACCCATCTATATAATGTAATGGCACTACCCCATTATCTGTATTTGAGTCCCTTTTGGAGGATATTCCAAAAGGAAGATAAGAAAGAATTGCGGTCTACATATTATAAATATGCAAAGTACCTCTTACGGCTTTCACCATGGACACGTAACTGTATTGTGACAAGTCGGTATGGGATTATCGACCCTAATGAAGCAATAATAGCCCAGATCGCCAGATATAACTCTAATATTGTTACTCATCCTTGGGCAATTATTTTGAGGCAATAGGTTTTTGTTTTTGTAGTTAGATATCCATTTGTTCTTTATTTTTCTTGTGTTTGTGTATTCTTTTGTAGTGTGTTTTTTGCTTTTTTTATCTTATACTCCATCTGTTTCTTTTGATGGGAAATAAATATATACATACATACATACATACTATGTGTGCATATATATTTATTATTTATATTACATACAAATAATTTATATTATTTATGTATATAAATAATATATATATATATATATATATATATATATATATATATATATATATATATATATATATATATATATATATATATATATATATATATATATATATATATACTTAGCACTAGTATATTACAGGAATTTTTCTTTTTTACTGTTATAAAAAATGTAAAAAGATGTAAAAAATGTAAAAACATAGAAAGATTTCTATGTTTCAAGGTACCCATTAAAAGTTAATAGCATAAGTAAATTTGCATGATTTCAGAAATGGGAAAAATTTCCCTAAAATTTTCTCTGCAGCAGTTTTTGCTGGATTAAATTTATGAAAATTGCAGCATCAATTTTTAAATGCCCCTTTTTAGATGATTCGTTTACAAGAATATTTAAGTCCTTAATTACATAAATACAGGGTTTTGTATTTTTTTTTTTACTTTATGGTTTATTGTAGCAAACAAGGTATGGTGTTAAAATTCTGGATTATCATATCGATTAGAATGGTCAAAGCATAAAGGCCAGAAGTATCGCAACCCCTCAGGGCAAGCACCCAAATTTATCATTTTATTCATAATATTGAATAGAAAAAAAACAGCAAGTTTTTATTTCAACTGAAAGTAAGGAGCAATATCAAAACTTAAAACGAACAGAAATTACTACTTATGTGAGGAGACTGCCTTCTCTTCACTCTTTACACTAAAGTTTCTTTTAGAACATTTAAAGAAACTTATTATTCTAATTCAATGGCCCATGTGTTTCAGCAGTCATTCTTAAAGAATTGGGACAAAAAGTCAAACTTTAGCATAAAGAGTAAGATATTGAGGAGAGGGCAGCCCCCCTCATGTAAGTAATAATTTTTGTTCGTTTTAAGTTTTGATGTTGCTCCTTGCTTTCAATTGACAAAAAAACTTGTTTTGTGTTTTTATTTAATTTCCAGTCGTTTTTAAATTATTGCGGGAAATGCTGCTCCCCCTCCATGGAATTTTTTTCTTCCCAAGGACTATCCCTCCATGGAAATATATTCCCATGTAAAATACCCCCCGCAAGGAAGTTCCTCTCAGACAATTCCATTCTAGCTGAAAATTCCCCCTGATAAATTTTTGGCAGACAGTTTTAGGTGAAAATTTTTTCTTAGCATACTTCTATTTGAAAATATTGTTTTTAAAATCGTGCTGGAAGTTCCATCCTCTGTGGAAAAGTTTTCCAACAAATAACCCACCACCTGGTAGAAAGTTGTTCTGCAAAAGATTCCCCCTGGAAAATTTATCCTGTGGAAAACTTCTCATGGTGAAATTCTCTGGTGAAAAATCCCCTCTCCTACGGAAGTATACAACAGACAACTCCAACACGGTAAAGATTTCCTCCCCCAGACAATTCCCCTTAACATCTCCACATGTAAAATAGAGCCGGTAAAGAGAAAGTAAGACCAATAAAAAGTAATGTGTGTAGGAATTCTGGCAAATTCCTCCAGTGTAAAATTTCCCCAGGAATGTTCGCCATCCGGAAATTTCCCTGCTTATGGAAAATTCTCCTCGTAGAAAATCCTCCCAGCGGAAAATTCACCCTCCCCCCACCCGAAAATTGTATGCATACTTCCCAAATACAAATACTATATGCAAACAATGGACAGATTTTATAACTTACTTTTCCTAAGGAGCTGTGGAGGTCATGTTATTATCTCCAAAGGCATATTGGGCCTTTCAACTCTGCTGAACAAAATAGCTATCCCAAAATTTTGATTGGACATCTTTGAGAAAAGAAAGAGAAGAGGAGGGGGCTGGTTGCCCTTTAGTCGTTTTGGTCTCTTAAAAAGAGCACTTGAACTTTTAATTTCCATTCAATTTACTGCTATTCCTTGGACTATTAGTTCGATGCAATCACCCCTGGGAAAACAAACAAAAATCAAATAAACACGGATCAGTGATGTTATTTTTGGCAAAAAATACAAAATTCCACATTTTTGCAGATAGGAGCTTGAAACTTCTACAACCAGGTTCTAGGATATGCTGAATCTGACGATGGGATTTTCATTAAGATCCCTTGGCTTTTAGGGGGTGTTTCCTCCCTTTTCGAAAATTGGGCGAATTTTGTCAAGCGCGTAGCTTTTGATGGGTAAACTTAATGAATCTTATATATTTTGAATCAGAATAACAAGCTGATTCTTTTGATATATCTATTGACATAAAAATTCTGTTTTTTTAGAGTTTCGGTTGCTATTGAGCTCTGTTGCTCCTTACAGTTCGTTACCATGAACTGTTTGGTGATATTGATAGTATATCATATTATAATATGACAATTGGATGAAATAGGTTTGTTTGACATTGCTGAAATAAATCTTACAGAGTGACATCAATTCACGGAAATTTGCGGGGGGCAAAATGTTTTTTTAACATCTAGGAGAAAGTGTGTTGTTTGTTCAATTATTCAATGAAAATGGCAAGAAAAGCCGCATTAAATGAATGTACCCTCAGAAAGCTATTTTTAAAAATCGGGGGAGGAGGAGGGCACATTGATGTCCTGGATGAGATGGACATGGATGTCCGAAAGTAAAATACAGTCCCACAAAAATATTTTTTAAGTTAGTTACACTAATTTCAGCTATTGAACCTGCTTTGTCAATTGCTGGTCTCTGCAAAATTTTCAAAATATCATCTTTTAATCAAATATTCTCAAAACACCGCCTTCCAGGTAAAAAAATATGTCACTTTCTGCAATAGATAGTGCATTTGAGCATTCCAAGGTTGCTTACATGACAAGCATAACTACTCATCATAAAGGTTTATTAGACATAAATAACGTCAGAGATTAGGAGGATTGCTGCTTGAAACCGTCTGGGCTAGATGTGTCAAATGTGTTACATATGCTAACCCCAGAAAATACAAGACAAATTAGGACAAACAACATCACCTGTAAACAAAAAGTTCAATCTTCTGAAATGGAACAAATCTGCAAAATTAATTGCAGATAAAAAAAATTCATGGATGGTATTTCATCTATTATTTCATGGATAAAATAATGTCCATGGTTCTGGTGAATTTTTATTAATTAAAATTTTTATTATGACATTAGTTTTCTCCCTGGCAATTTTGTGCGATTTCATTGTGTCAGAGGAGTTGGAAGTGATAGAAAGGGAAGGACTCAACATGGGCTTAATAAAGAATCTTAAATATTATAAAAAATCGTTAGTAATTTAGCCTTATAGTATATTTGTAATATTAGATTATATATGATTGTTTACATATTTATATATTATTCTTTTTATAATGTTATATAATATAAGCACTGCAGATTACATTTCAGAGTTAAACTTAAAAGCAGACACAGGAAAAAAATTGGTAAGCTTGCTCAGAAAAAAAAGATAGATAGAGAATTCAACTGGCTGAATTTATAAGGAGATTAAAGAAGTTAATAAAAACAGAAAGAGGGGGTAACAAAGAAATTGGGATTAGTAAAAAAAAAAGAGGGACTTTCTGTACTGTTTGCGAATTCTAAGCATTTTGTGTATTTTTTATTTTTCATGAGGGTACTGGATGTTATGAAACAAATAAAGGGTTCTATCGAGATAGGTTCTTTTATTAGACAGTGAAAAACAAATACAAAAGTTCTGGATACTTCGAAAATATAGTCAGTCTCAGAAATACTCTGCTGATGATGAAGTATTTCTGCTGATGATGAAGACATACTAAGTCATCGAAATATTCCTACCTGGGTAGTATTATTGGTAAAGATGGAAACAATGAAAATGTTGCAATAGAATAGCCTAGAGATAGGATGTTGTTTTTGAGTTGAAAAGTTCAGAATAATAGGAAGACAAGTCTGCTAGCTGAGAGTTTTGACAGCCTTCCAATGACAATGGTCAGGTGTGACTGAAACGATGTTGCTTAAAAAGGCTGAGGATGGTACTTTAAATGTTTTCCAGAGGAACTGTGCAGGGGTAATTTTAGGAATTTGTTTGACCAGAGCCGTTCAAACAGGGAAGGCGGGTGACTGGGGCAAGTTGCTCTGGGTGCAGTGGCTTGGTGCTGCCCACTTTGATCAAATTTGTCACTTTGATTTGGCTGTTTTACTTATATTTGAGTCAGGAGGGGGATACTATGATTATTTTTCCCTGAGTGCCACTAACCCTAGGAATGGCTCTGTGACTGACTCCATATAAACAATAATTTGCTTGAGTATGAATTGATCCCACTTTCGAAGGCTGTAATGACAGAACGTCTAAGATGGCTAGACCATCTTTCTGGGACCAAGCAAAAAGTAGGTCCCCAGAATGCGATGGGAAGAGGTTTTAAAAGCGAATGTTAAGGAAATTGGAACTTCATGGGATGGGGGTAAAGAGTGAAGTTTTGAATAGAGTAGGGTGGAGGATGAGCATGCGCAGTTATGCTGGCCTCAGGTGGCTTGGTGATGCGATGAGTTGTTAGTGTCAGCAATAGTAGTATATATCCATGGCTGTTACCATGGTTATCTAAATACTTTCCCAAAATAACGCAGTAAGATCATGTTTCAGGTGGCGCTATATTTACAGTGAGACTTTGTTTTCTACTGATTCAAAAGTTAGTCTCAACTATTCAAAAACTCCAGCCGTTTTATCATATTTAGTGTTCTTTATGTATTAGTTAATGTTAGTTACATAGTTAGTCCTATTATTAATCATACAACATATTAAATAAATAAAATCTTGCACAATACTTGTGTAATAGGAAATCATTTGCACAGGAAGAACCAGCACCCCCTTCTTTCTGCCCAATTAAGTCTATACCCAAAGTGACTGCTTTTTTAAATCCATAGTCATTAAAAACATTTGAAATTACAATTAAATCAATTACCTGACATGGATACCATGCATACTATATACAGAAAAGGAAGTTCGTTTATTCAGCTAAATGCTGTACAGCTCATATATATAAGCCCTTTTTCATCTGTTATAAATAAAGCTGTTCTTTAAAACCAATATTTCATGACCTAAATATTTAACAAACTTAAATATTTAACAATTTAAAATACTTGACATTTTTTAAACGTCAACCGTTTTTATCACTATTAGTGTTCCTTGTGTATTAGTTAGTGTTAGTTATATAGTTAGTCCTATTATTAATCGTACAAAATGTTAGGTAGCTAATTAATTTATGAATTAATTACTTATTTAACTTTTAGCTGACGGTGAAAGAATTTAAAGAGTTTATACAAAGTGATGTTAGTATCCCGGCTGACTCACAGCGTATGATTTATTGTGGACGCGTTTTAAAAGATGACCAAAGGCTAGAACAACACGGTAAGCTCTGCTATTGTCTATTTCTCATATTTATTGTAAATTTTTTATAATTATTATATTTTAAAAGATGACTTAAAGCTAGAACAACATGAAAAGCTATGAGGATGTTTATTGTTCACTATTAATTTATTATTTTTATATTTATTATATTTTAAAAGATGATTTAAAACTATGGGAAGCTATACGGGTGTTTATTAGTTATGCTGATGTTATTATGTTTATATTTATTATATTTTAAAAGATAACTTAAAACTAGAAGAGCATGGAAAGTTATAAGGGTGTTTACTATTTATGCTGATGTTCTTATATGTATATTTATTATATTTTAAAAGATGACTTAAAGCTAGAACAACATGAAAAGCTATGGGGACGTTTATTGTTCACTATTGATTTATTATTTTTATGTTTATTATATTTTAAAAGATGATTTAAAACTAGAAAAGCATGGAAAGTTATAAGGGTGTTTATTATTTATGCTGATGTTATTATATTTATATTTATTATATTTTAAAAGATGACTTAAGACTGGAATAATATGGAAAACTATACGCATTTCAATCGCACTATTTGTTCCTATTAAGGTTGAATATTGCTCTTTATTTTCATTTAAGATTTTTTTCTTATTCAATTGTATTTTTTTTTTTCATAGTATGCCGAGTTACCGTAAATGCGAAGAGGGTTACCAGCCCTCCGACCCGACTCTTTAAATCAAGATTTAGCTTTTATACAGCAATGCCTTGGGAAATAGAGCTCATTTAGTGCATTTGCTTTTTCAAATTAAGTATAATTGACTAGATTAAACTATTAAACTATCATCTCCTTAATATGAGAGAAGGTAAATTCTACGCTCCTCCTAATTAGAAAGCTATGGAAACCTGTCAAAATCTTACCAAAAAGGGTGTAAATTGTCACTTGACAAAAATAATTGCTGATAAGGTAGTTTTTGTTACCTTATCAGCTAAAGGGCAGATTAACTTTTTTTTGGCAATATCAATATCAACTCTTTAAATCGAAATTCAAATTTTGCTTTTTTTTTGCTTTTTTTGCTTTTTTTTGCTTTTTTGCTTTTTTTGAGAAAAATTTTTTGAGAAAATTTCTTTTGAAATTTTTTTTTGAGAAAATTTTGAGAAAATTTTGCTTTGAGAAAATTGAGCTGATTTAGCGTATTTGCTTTTCGAAATTAACGTTGAGTGTCAGTTCTTTCACCACTGCTAATTGGAAAGTTAAGAATCCTGTCAAAATCTCACCAAAAAGGGTCCAAATTGTCACTTGGACCCTTTTGGACAAAATTGGATAAAATAAAATTGCTGAAAATATAATTTTTGGTTTAACACATCGAAAGCCGATAATCAGAACTAAAAAAGATAGTTAGGCCAGACTAACCTTATTTTGCCAATTTCAAACTTATTAGGACCGAAGTTGGAGAGAATTTTATTGGGGGAGGGATGTATTTTGCATGGGAGGAACCTATCACAGAGGAGGTTCCAGTGAAGGTAGGGTATTTTTCATGGAGGTTCCAGTGAAGGTAGGGTATTTTTCATGGAGGGAGAGCCAGGTTTACCGGCATTATTTGGAAAACGATTAGAAATTAAATTAAAAAAACGAGTTTTTCTACTGAAAGTAAGGATCAATATTAACACTCAAAATGAATAGTAATTATTCCGTTTGAGAAAGGGTTGCCTCCTCCTCAATACCTTGCTCTTTACGTTAAAGTTTCAACCTTTGTTCCAATGAGTCCCAAAAATTTAAGCGTTAAGAGCAAGGTATTGAGGAGAGGGGCAACCCCTTTATATACGGAATAATTTCTGTTCGTTTAAGTAGGGCTCTGTTTTATTCCCATTTACTTGAACCATTTCGATGGACTTTGTCCTGGAGAACACGACAAAGGCTTTGGGACAATATGGAATTAAACGGAAATAAAATACTTTCAGGAAATAAAATACTGTAGGTGGCCGATCGCCGGCGTCTGAGGTGGTTCTTCTATGAGGTGGTATGCATTCCACTGCTATGCATTTCACGGTTTATGCTTATGGTTATTCGTATCCTTTTCTCTTTCAAAATATTAGCCTTTTCAATTTTTTCTTGCTTCTTTTTAGTTTTGATGCTACATATTTTATACAGATATATTTCATACAGATTGCAATTGTTCACAATTAGTTACTGTTTTGTTTTGGATGTTTGAATTTTATGTTCCAAGTTTCAAAATTATATATCTATAATAATAATAATTTATTTTTAACCCACTAAAATACAAGACAAGTGGAGTAAATAAAAGATAATGAAAGAAAAATAACACAACTATACGAGAGATAAAACATATACTATAATATATACACCATAAAAAGTTTCTTATATTTGAAATTTACTGAAAGTTACCTACTTCAACTTCGTAACAAACTTCCTGCAACTAGTATGAAATACATTATTGCTGCCAAAGCATAGTATCCGATTTGGTATCATTTGCCCTCGCCAAAACATTTTGTATCATAAATAAAACACCAAGTCGTGGCTTCTTTTTTTTGGGGGGGGGGAATGTTAAGTGTAGCCTGGAAAATATTATGTTTTTTAATATCAAGTTCATGTATTAAGCTCAATTTTTAAGATAATAAATGAATAGTTTTCATGGGGAAAGGAGGAGGTGAGGTAGGACTCAAGTTTTCCTGTACTATAGAAAGTATTTCAAACGTTAAGTCTAAAATTACAACTATGAATTTTATTAACGGTATTTTATTAAACTTTCTCTTTTGCTTTCTTTGGTACTTCTTGCTCATTCTTGGAAAGTTTTAAAGCTAAAAAATCAATTATCAGCTGATAGAATTGTACTCAATTTGTGCTACCCTTTGCTTTCATTTTAGTTTTCATTTGTCCGCTTACAAACTGAAAAGGGGGTTGTGGTCAACAAAAGATTTTTTTCATTTCGTATTTCAGATTTAAATGGAAAGGCCATCCACTTAGTTCAAAGACCTCCACCAACTACCTTGACTGGAGATGAAGACAGAGGAAGAGACTCGCCACCACCTCATCATACTCGTCGTCGTGCAGGGGGTCCAAATGTTCGACACACGGCTTTCCGATTAGGTTTGTTTTTAATATTATTATTGTTTGTTTTTTTATCGCTACATTGATGACAATAGTCAAGTATGGTTCTGAAGTATGGGCACTTGAGAAAAGGGACGAAAGATTTGCTAGATGCTTTCTGCAGAAATTGCCTACTGATTGTTTTGGGTACCCAACTCAATGACCGTAATTCAAACAGTAGGCTGTATGAAAAATGTGGTTCAATCCCGCTTTCTATTTCTAGACAGGTTGTAAGAGAGAAAGGTTTAGATAGCTACCGCGCGTTGTGCAGAAGAAGGAGGTTGGATTGTCCTTTTTGACCAAGCCGCTAGGGCTAAACTAAAATCAGGTCGTCCTCAGTTGGGGTGGGAGAATGTCATAAGGAAATGTTTAAGGAAGAAATTGAAACTTCCTGGGAAGGTGTAAAGAGGGAGGCTTTGAATAAATTGGGATGGAGCAGTGTGTGTAATTGTGTTGACCTCAGGTGGATTGGTGCTGCGGTAATTTGTTACTAGTAATAGTAGTTTTTATCATGTTTTATTTATTTTTAGTTTTTATTTTATTTATTATCTATGTCATTGTATTATTTTACTTCATTATATTATTTATATATTATAATGTTAGTCTAAACTTGATGTCAAAGTGTATTTTTTCCTTTAGCAAAATGAATTTTATTTCTCCTTCTAGAACTAGAGCTAGTAAATATTAACGGAATGGATTAGATTCAGCTTGAAAATGAGTTCAAGTACAAATTTAATTAGAAGACATTATGTGAACTTTTTTGTGGATCGGAAAAGGTTCAACTGAAAACTTATTTTCTCCTATCTTATTTGGTTTTCAGGAAAATTAAAAAAATTTTCCCCAAACTGCTTTGTATCTTCTTTTCTCACTCATATCAAAAGTTAGGGAAGCGACTTGTGACTTTGATTTTTTTTTTTTTTTTGTGGCCTAGATACCTTGAATATCCTGTTTTATATCAGCAGTTGGTGCTTGCAACAGTGGCGTCAATTCATGAAAACTTGGGGTGGGGGGGGGGCAAATGTATTTATCAAAATTTAAGAGGGAGAAAACATTTTCTCATTTTCACGTCTTCTAGGAATAAATATCATTTTGTAATTAACAGTAAGTCTACTTTCATTATTCTTTTCAACAATTTTGGCTATTTTGACGAATTGTTTTTTTTTTTTTTTTTTTTTTGTTGCTCTGATTTTCAGTAAAATACAAATGATATTAAAGTCGTGTATAGGTCTCAGAAGGAAAGAAGGGGACAGGTAGCGCCACTGATATTTTTACATTATGATTAGCCTTTATATATATATATATATATATATATATATATATATATATATTAAAATTGTTTTCATTAAAGCACAAATGACGCCTCGGCCTTGAGAAGGCTTAGAGGGTTTTAGCCCAACTCCTGTTTTTGGTAGTTGCTGTTCGTCTTTGGTTTGTTTTATTTACTTGCTTTTCATTGGAAAACGCGTTTTTTAAAATATCTTTTTAATTAATGTGTGATATAAATTAATACTATCGCATAACACTAAACGCGAAACAAGTTAACACACTTAAAAATCAAGTACTGTGATATTTTCATCATTTTGAACAGTAAATTATATCAAACGCAAATTTATATAAAAAAGAAGACATATGGGCTTGACTTCAGTTCCAGGTTTTATCTTGTGAGTAGAACCTGATCGCATCTAAGCTTCTTCCTTCCAACTTCAAATCCAACTTATATACGAAATGAATATAAGATAAAATCTATTGCAAAAATCCTGCGGGCCATAGCAACACAATATAGACCTTAAAAAAAAAGGCTGAGGAAGAAATACAACTTTAAATAATACAAAAAAAAGAATAAGGTCCAACGTTTTAGTAACCGAACAAGAACCATAATAAAATTCAACTCCTAAAATCCATAATAAACAATCCCATTAAACATGATTCCCTATGTTTAATCCCCTAAACGAAGAAAATTGCACAACTGTTTAATAGCATGTGCGTTCCTCTCAGCCATCCGCTTAATTAACCAATAATCACTCCCAGACACTCTTACAAAAGATTCATTCCGCAACTCAGACAGCTCTTTACACTCGGATACAAAATGAAACATTTTCAACCACTCCCAGACACTTTTACAAAACATTTATTCCGCAACTCAGACAGCTCTTTACACTCGGATACAAAATGAAACATTTTCAACCACTCCCAGACACTCTTACAAAACATTCATTCCGCAACTCAGACAGCTCTTTACACTCGGATACAAAATGAAACATTTTCAACCACTCCCAGACATTCTTACAAAACATTCATTCCGCAACTCAGACAGCTCTTTACACTCGAATACAAAATGAAACATTTTCAACCACTCCCAGACACTCTTACAAAACATTCATTCCGCAACTCAGACAGCTCTTTACACTCGGATACAAAAATGAAACATTTTCAACCAATCCCAGACACTCTTACAAAACATTCATTCCGCAACTCAGACAGCTCTTTACACTCGGATACAAAATGAAACATTTTCAACCACTCCCAGGCACTCTTACAAAACATTCATTCCGCAACTCAGACAGCTCTTTACACTCGGATACAAAATGAAACATTTTCAACCACTCCCAGACACTCTTACAAAACATTCATTCCGCAACTCAGACAGCTCTTTACACTCGGATACAAAATGAAACATTTTCAACCACTCCCAGACACTCTTACAAAACATTCATTCCGCAACTCAGACAGCTCTTTACACTCGGATACAAAATGAAACATTTTCAACCACTCCCAGACACTCTTACAAAACATTCATTCCGCAACTCAGACAGCTCTTTACACTCGGATACAAAATGAAACATTTTCAACCACTCCCAGACACTCTTACAAAACATTCATTCCGCAACTCAGACAGCTCTTTACACTCGGATACAAAATGAAACATTTTCAACCACTCCCAGACACTCTTACAAAACATTCATTCCGCAACTCAGACAGCTCTTTACACTCGGATACAAAATGAAACATTTTCAACCACTCCCAGACACTCTTACAAAACATTCATTCCGCAACTCAGACAGCTCTTTACACTCGGATACAAAATGAAACATTTTCAACCACTCCCAGACATTCTTACAAAACATTCATTCCGCAACTCAGACAGCTCTTTACACTCGGATACAAAATGAAACATTTTCAGCCACTCCCAGACACTCTTACAAAACATTCATTTCGCAACTCAGACAGCTCTTTACACTCGGATACAAAATGAAACATTTTCATTCACACATACACACATAGGCCAAAAGTATATTTCAAACAGTTCGTGGTAACGAACTGTAGTAAGGAGCGACCCGGCTCAATAGTAACCAAAACTCTAAAAAATTGAATTTTGATATCAATAGATACATCAAAAGAATTGCATTTTAATGCTGATTTTAAATGTGTAAGTTTCATCAAGTTTAGTCTTACCCATCAAAAGTTACGAGCCTGAGAAAATTTGCCTTATTTATGAAAATAGGGGTAAACACCCCCTAAAAGTCATAGAATCTTAACGAAAATCACACCATCAGATTCAGCGTATCAGAGAACCCTACTGTAGACGTTTCAAGCTCATATCTACAAAAATGTGGAATTTTGTATTTTCTGCCAGAAGACAAATCACGGGTGCGTGTTTATTTGTTTGTTTTTGTTGTTTTTTTCTTTTTCCCAGGGGTCATCGTATCGACCAAGTGGTCCTAGAATGTCGCAAGAGGGCTCATTTAAACGGAAACGAAAAGTTCTAGTGCCCTTTTTAAGTGAACAAAAAAATTGGAAGGCATCTAGGCCCCCTCCCACGCTCATTTTTTCCCAAAGTCAACGAATCAACATTTTGAGATAGCCACTTTGTTCAGCATAGTCGAAAACCATAATAACTATGTCTTTGGGGATGACTTACTCCCCCACAATCCCTGGGGGAGGGGTTGCAAGTTACAAACTTTGACCAGTGTTTACATATAGTAATGGTTATTGGGAAGTGTACAGACGTTTTCAGGGGGATTTTATTTTGTTTGGGTATGGGGCTGAGGGGAGGGGGCTATGATGGAGGATCTTTCCTCGGAGGAATCTGTCATGGGGGAAAAAATTCAATGAAAAGGGCGCAGGATTTTCTAGCATTACTATAAGAAAACAATGAAAAATAAACATGAAACCGTTTTTTCAAATGAAAGGAAGGAGTAGCATTGAAACTTAAAACGAACAGAGATTATTACGCATATGAGGGGTTCTAAAAATACTTTAGCATAAAGAGCGAGGTATTTTGGAGGAGATAAATACCTCGCTCTTTATGCTAAAGTATTTTTAGTAATTTCAACTATTTATTGTACGGCCTTTCTGATTCAGGGGTCATTCTTAAAGAATTGGGACAAAACTTACGATTTAGTGTAAAGAGCGAGGTATTAACGAGGGTACAAACCCCCTCGTATACATGATAAAAATATAAGATTATGAAAGTTTGTTGCGTAAGTTAAGTTACGTATATTTTTTACTAATAAAAACATTATTTAAAAATTAAAAGTTCTAGTTGCATTTTTAAATAACCGAAAAATTGGAGGGCAACTAGACCTCCTTCTCCACCCCTTATTTCTCAAAATCGTCTGATCGAAACTAAGAGAAAGCCATTTAGCCAAAAAAAGAATTAATGTACAAATTTCATTTTAATAATTTATGTGCGGAGAGCCAAAACCAAACATGCATCAAAAACGTTCAGAAATTAAATAAAAAAAAACTAATTTTTTTAGCTGAAAATAAGGAGCGACATTAAAACTTAAAACGAACAGAAATTACTCCGTATATGAAATGGGTTGTCCCCTCCGCAGTCCCTCGCTCTTTACGCTAAAGTTTGACTCTTTGCCACAATTCTATTTTTTAAAACAATTAAAAGCTTTAGCGTAAAAAGCGAGGGATTGCGGAGGGGACAACCCATTTCATATACGGAGTAATTTCTGTTCGTTTTAAGTTTTAATGTCGCTCCTTACTTTCAGCTAAAAAATTAGTTTTTTTTTTATTTAATTTTACACTAAATTTGCAAATAATCTTTAGTGTCACAGTCTTTTTTCATTTTTCTTTTTGCTCAGGAGGCAACTTACCACCATCGCTGAATTTACCTAGCAGTTCCCAGATGCGTGCTTCAACTGCTCAAAGGATGTTTAACGGTGCAAGGAGTGTCATACACCGTATTGGTGTGCGTGATGATGATGAGCAAAATCCGCTTGATTTCTCTGTTTCTGATTTAGGGTAAGACATTTCTATATTTGCTACTCTCATTATGCGTTAGAATTTGTCCACGTAATCGCTGAGAAAGCTGGAAGCCGAAGATGTTTCTTAGTAATAAGATAAGATTTTATTTAAAAACTGACTTTCATAAGCCCAAATTGGCTAAATTCATATTTCAGGGTAAAAAAAAAACGCTAAAAAAAGCCAGTGAATTAAGAAGAAGGGTTAAACAATTTGACGTCATAAACCTGAGAAGGTTTAAAAAAAAGTTTTCTGATGTTTGTTTTCAAATTCAAAATTCTAATAATTATTTCTACGATAAATCGCTGTTTATTTTACTTCCTCGTTCTGATTGTCGGCGGTCTTGGATATACCAAATTCCTTTTGTAAGTTTTGAAAGGTCAAGGTTTTCGATTAGGTACCAAATACCCTTCATTGCAAACAATTATAACCTGAATGACAAAATTCTGTTTGATCCATCCCAAAAGTCTCAGCTCTATTTAAAAAACAATTGTTAAAGATTGTTTGCTAATGTTTGATTATTTACCATTGATGATGGAATATTAAATTGTTTGATGTTCTCTTTGGTGTGTTTTGTTTTTGTGTCCCTGTGTTTGGGATGGCCTCCCACGCCCCTCCTGGCCGATATTTTGTTATTTACTTATTTTTGTTACTTCTCATTTGTGTTTTTTTTCTATTTTGTTTGTTTTTTGCCGTGTTAATTTTTGGAATTATTAGTATGATGAGATGTTGGTGTTTTTTTCTATGTATTTATACTGTCCCGGCCTTACGAGCTCTGCTCTCTATTGGGGCTTAATATTGTTTTTATATTTTTTTTAAGTTGAATAATAATAATAATAGTGATAAGTCAGAAAAATACATTCATTCATTGAATGAATTTCAATGGTACCTTCTGGTAATTTTTGATGGGCGTTTTAATTTTCTGTGCTTTTCTTCTTTTTTTTTACATTATGAGAGGGGTGCCTACCTGTCTTTTAGGTTCCATCTCTAGTCTTTTGCCATGAATCTTATTGTAGATGTTTTGTGTAGATGTAATGGTAAGGTGAGTTCTGTCAAACAAAATTCGTTTTACACTCTAAAATTGTCCCCTTTGCAAGGATGGTTAAAACCCTATAGAGCCCTCACTGTTAGCGCTACATTTCAGTATACCTTTGTTGGGAAAGGGTAGCGTAAATATCTTCCTTACTTGGTCAAAGACATCTCTTCCTTGGATCGCCTGGATTTTTTTTTTACTTATTATGACGAAGATGTTTACCAACATCACCGGCTCATACACTAGTATTTACCCTCGTTGCTGCAGCAGATGTCGCTGTGGTAGTCTGGTAAATTAAGGATTTGAAGCCACCGTTGAAGATTGGTGATCGCATTATCTTGCATTATTGTCTTACCTTGTTTTGTTTTTTTTTCTACTTTTTGTAAAGATGCCTGGCACACTTAATACAAAGGTATAAAGCAGTTCATAACCATTTAGCTCCGATTTTCCTGGGCCCTAAACACGAATAGGAGATGGTCTCGTAGTGAGACCTAGCTAAAAAAGATTAATACAAATACAGGAGACAGAATAATGAGGACTTTTTCTCCCAAGACAGTGTTTTTTTTTTTTTTTTTTTTTTTTAATGAACAAAACCTATTTGAATGTTTCCATTATATTTTATTTTATATTTTAAAATATGGCAATTATAGAAAATAATCTAATTCAAAATAAAACAAAAATATGAACCGAAAAAAACAAGTTCAATCCTAAAGGAACTACAAGATTAGCTGCAGAGAAGGCAAACATCGCAATAAGAAATTATTCCAGTTTTTAGTAAATACAGTCAGAGAAATGAATGAGCCTTTTTAGCTTGTAAAATGTTAGCTTTTATCACATAGTCTTGACTGAACTTTTTGTTTAGAAGTAATGATGCCAAGGCTATTTTAAAAAACGGATTTCTAACCAAGAGCTTTACTGTAAGTGTTTTGTGTGTTATTTTTTTATTTTCTTTGCTGAAGACGGCCCTTAGATATAGGGCAGAAATACACTGTCTTAGGAAAAAAGCCCTCATTATTCTTTCTTCTGTATTTGTAATATGGAAAGGCAGTGTGGTCTTCGGCATTAAATAGAGTAAGTGTCAGTAGCTGCTTGTAATAGGGCTATTTCAATATGCTTCAATTTTCTTAGCCTCAAAAAAGTATGCTAGAATGCTCACTGTCTGTTTGGCTATGGAACAAAACAGATTTTACACGAGGGAAAACTGAAAAATTAAAAGAGAAGAAGATTAGAAATATATGAATTCAGAAACAGTTTTAGGCTGCTGGAACGAGTTTCAGGTTGCACCTGTATCTAGGTGTATTCTAAGACCAAGAGGTAAGAGGCAAAGAGAGATAGATGGTGATAGCGAGATAGAAATTAGAGGGCACTAGGGCCAATGCTGGCAGTGGTCGCAAGCAAAGTGGCAATTAGCCTCATCAACTTTTGCACTGCGAATAGGAAATTGGGTGAGGCGAAATTTCAATAGGTCGGAGAAAATGTATTTTGCAAGAGAAAACTGGGGTTCTGTGGCATAGTCATCGATACCGAGTATCCTTTGATAAAAAAACACAATCTATTCCACTTTTAAAATTCGAAAAGATCGGAACTTGACGAATAAACGGCAGATAAAGTGTTGAGTAGAAGTATATTTTACGTGAAAGGTTGATCCATCTCGCTCATAAAACGTTCCGATACTTTGACGTACAGAAGTTGACCGGTGTCCTGTTGAACCGGTTGACTGAAATTTCGCTCACCGTTTACTGAGTTTAAAAGAAAGTTTTATAAGGGAATGGAATTGGCTTGACTTCTTTGGCACCGGTTTTATACCAGTTTTAGGATTATCATGTAAAGCCAAGATTTCGGATGTGTTTTGCTTGAGTTGTTGCATTCGCTATCATGTCTCATATTTTTGCAGTGTCTCGTATGTCCAAGAAATCAGAGCAAGTGCCTTATAAATCAGGAAACTTTCTGATTAAAGTGGATTGGTAAACAGTTTACAATGACTAGTACTTCTTTCGTTATGTGCACAGTCGAGACAGAAGACGCCGAGTTGATTGTGGTTTGATTATGAATCCACTAGAACAATAAAGATAAACTGACAAGCCGACGCTTAGCTTTTGACTGAACGCTCAAAGGTCACATTTCTGGTTTAGAATAGGGTGATAAAACAGAGGCTGGGAACTGCTTTAGATATTTCGAACCAAGGGTTTTTACAATAAGTGTAAAATAAGTAACAGTGCTATTTAATCAAACAGTTCGTGGTAGCGAACTATAAATAAGGAGCGACTCGGCTCAGTAGTAACCAAAATACTAAAAATAGAATTTTTATAGCAATAGAAACATCAAACGAATTGAATTTTTATGCTAATTCCAAAAATGTGTTACCCGTCAAAAGTGACGAACACGAGAATGTTTTCCCAATTTTTTTTTAGAAAGGGGAGAAATTCCTCCCAAAAGTCAAGCAAATTTGATGTAAAACACACCATAAGATTCAGCATATCACAGAACCCTACCGTAGATGTTATAAGCTCTTATGTACAAAAAAAGAATTTTGCATTTTTTGCCAGAAGAAAGACTTTGAGTGCATGTTTATTTGTTTTTTGTCGTTGTTTTTTTTTTTTTTTTTCATGGGCGATCGTATCGAACCAGTGATCCTAGAAGATCAAGAGAGGGGCCATTTGATCGATAATCAAAAGTTCTAGTCCACTTTGTCCACAACGGACCAAAAATATTAGAGGGCAACAAGTCACCTTCTCACGTCCCTTTTGCCCAGATACAAATGATCCAAATTTGATGTAGCTCTTTGATTCAGCATAGTTGAAAGTCCCAATAACTATGCCTCTGGGGATTACATGACCCCCATAGTTGCAGGAAAAAGGCTGTAAGCTACGCAATTTGCCCATTGGACATATAGTACTTGTTATGGGAAAATTTATAGTTATTTTTAGTCGGAGAATTTTTCGTTTGAATTGAAGTTTGTGTTAGGGGGGAGGGGATTTCCAGGCGGAATTTTACCCGGGGGGATTTTCTGGCGTAAGTTTTTTCAACTGAAAGTAAGGAGCTACACTAAAACTTAAAACGAATGGAATTTATTCCGTATGTGAGGAGGGCTGTCTCTTCCTCGACCATCACTCTTTGCGCTGAAACATTTTTGGTAAAAAATGTAATAAATAGCTCAAAAAATGTTGGTAATAAATCTTGGAAAAAAAAAGTTTTGGTAATAAATAGCTCAAAAAAGCTATTTATTCTAATTAAACAGCCTTTTTGGTTCGGGGGTCATTCTTAAAGAGTTGGAGCAGAATCCATTTAGTGTAAAGAGTGAGGTATTGACGAGGGGGCGAACCCCCTCATATAGGTAATAAAAATATATGAATATAAAAGTTCATTACGTATGTTAATTTATAAGTTGCGTATATTTATTACTAATAAAAACGTTCGTATAAAAAATTAAAGGTGGCCTTTTTAAGTAAACGAAAAAATTGGAGGGCAACTTGGCCCCCTCTCCTGCCCCTTTTTTCTCAAAATCGTCCGATCAAAACTTTGAGAAAGCCCTTTGGCCAAAAAAATGTAAAATTAATATGCAAATTTTGTTTTACTTTTCGTCACAATTCTTAATGAAAGACTGTTCAAAGACAAGGCCTGTTAAATTTGAATGAGATGTTTATTTAAAAAACTTTAAGACTTTAGCGTAAAAAGCGAGGGCTTAGGAACGGGTAGCCCTCCTCATATGCTGAGTAATTTCCATTCGTTTTAAGTTCTGATGTTGCTCCTTACATTCGGATGAAAAACTTGTTTTGTTTTTTGTTTAATAGCTGTGAAAGAAGGAAGCTGATAGGTGACAATTACAAACGACCAGTTTGCCAGTATCACTTGTTAACTTAGTTAAAAAAGAACTATGAAATTCAAATAACAAGCTAACTTTTGAATCTAGGGGGAGGCATGGTCTCCCCCTGCATTTTCATAGGTACAACGAAATGTCATCGACAAGTAGGAATAGAGTAGCAACAAACTGGGTAAAATATTGAAGAAGTGGAATGAAATGCAGCGTTAAATCATGCATTACAGATCATCTCAATTGTCCGACGCCACTTAGACTGAAGGATGTCGAGACAGCGCTGGACAGTTACAGTTGCAGGCCAAGTTTCAGCTCCGTACAGGAGGATCAAATACACTGACCCTCCACGGATCTTCATTTTCCTGGCTCGTTTGATCATTGGCTTCTTCCAAATATGGTCCAGTCTACCGAAGGGTGAGTGCTACTTCTGGACAAAAGTAAAAAGAAATTTCACTGATTTAATTTTCTGTTTCTTCTGTTTTAGGAATAGATATTCAGAAACCATTGCACACTCTGTAGAAGTTGAAATACCAATGGGAAATGCCACCAATCAAGACGCACAAGCAGCAGTTAGTGCAGCACTGGCAGCTGTTGCCCAAAGCATGGGGATACCAGGGATACAAGGGGCTTCTGCAGTTCCTATTCCAGGGATGGAAGGTGTCCCACAAAATCCAAACGTTATAGGCTTAGATATTCCAGGTGTTTTCATTGAAATGAGAAACGGCGAAGTGAATAATCGGAGGGAGAGTAATGGCAATACCCAAAACAGGGAACAAAGGAACCCTCAGCAGCGTATGTTTTATCTTCTTTGCCCTTTTATATTCATTTCCTATATTGCTAATTGTATGCCTTGTCTTATATTCCATGTTACATGGAGGGAGTGAGCAAAGATAAGTTTTTGTCAAATCCACATTTATTTTGAATGTATCTGAGCTGCGAAAGTAAAAGGCATGGAAAAAATCGAAATTAATTATGCAGGGAAATGAAGTGCAAATGAGATATTCGGCTAGAAGACATGTGAAAACCAGCATCACAACGAATGCGTTGGATCGTACATGAAATATGCGATTAGAAAAAAACAAGTGTGACTCAAGCATATATATATATATATATATATATATATATATATATATATATATATATATATATATATATATATATACATATATATATATATATATATGTATTAATCACTAATGTAGGGAAAGTCCTCCTTTTTTTTTTTTTTTTTTTTTTTTTTTTTTTTTTTTTTTTTTTTTTTTTTTTTTTTTTATGTGTTTGTGCTGTTGCACTGGTGATTTCTCTTTTCATTATATATATATATATATATATATATATATATATATATATATATATATATATATATATATATATATATATATATATATATATATATATACGTGTGTGTATTTGTTCTTATAGTAATCACACGGTTTAAGCTAGACAAAGATTCACCACTTGGCTGTTCCAAAACAAGGGCTTAGGTATCGACTTTATCTATTTAACTTTGTTACTTTATGCGGGTCCAGTAATAAAAAAAGTTTTTGATAATTTGAATAAGAAGTACTTAGTAATTCTAAAAAATTACGGCTTTGGTCTATTACCCGAAGCCTGCTCCTCTACCTCATCCCCTCCTGCATACATCATTTGAGTCGTTCTGGCGAATAAACTCGATAAAATTTTGCTGCCACAACTAAATAGTGGCTGATATATACTTATTTGCTATTTTTCTCTTCCTCCTTTCTTATATTTCCTTCTTTCTTATATTGTTTTGTCTTGTTTGCACTAGTGACTTAATATGCATTAGTGACTAATTGTGTTTTTCTTCTAATAGATGAACAACCCCAGGACAATCCGACCCGAGGTGGTTCACAAACACGAGATCCTACCCCTCCCGCTCCCTCGTCAGAGACTCCACTTCGGGGGAGTAGACAACCGAGAGTTGGAGTTATGGCGGATCTTGTTGAAGATTTACAGAGTGTTCAAGACCTACTAAGACCCCATGTTGACCAAGTTAGAACTCTTTTGAGAAATGATCCAGTTTTTGCGAGTCGTGTAAGTACTATTACAAGTATTGTAGATTCGATGTCATTTCTGGGTGGGGTTATCCCTCCCCTCCGGCCTAAATGTACAGATAATGATACTTTTCGTAATCTTGCCTTTTGTAATCTGATTTTTAATGGGAAAATATTTTTGCTTTTTGCCATAGTGGCAACAATTATTAATATGACTAAGTTGAAACTAATCATATATATATATATATATATATATATATATATATATATATATATATATATATATATATATATATATATATATATATATATATATATATATATATATATATATATATATAATATTTGAATATTATTAATTTTCCCAATTTCTATACTGCCTGATGTATCAGGTAAAAAGCAGTATTTGTTACTGGTCGTTCAGTACCCGGGGCAGAAAATATTTAGCTTGAATTTTTATGGATTATTTTTTAGTCTTCAGATTTTTTTTTTTCATTAGAGCTCTGACGCATGGGATACGGGTTCAATCGTCTAGTGCTTTCCGTTATAAATAGAATCAGTCATAAACAGAGTCAGGCCTTAGTACCTAGTACCTAGCTTGAAGAGTTACGTTTTTGTTTCTTTTTTTTTACACGTAATTTTCGATAGTAACCAAAACTCTAAAAAACGGAATTTTGATACCAATACATTTTTCGGGTGAGGAAGGGAGGACAAATTTTTTGCCGGGGGGACTTTGCACAGGGAGAACTTCACACAGAGAGGGAATTATCCGGGGGGGTAGCTTATCAGGGGAAGTTGTATACTGGGGGGATTTGCCTAAATTCCTTTCCGAAATGTCTTTACTATGTCTTGCTTTCTCTTTGCTGAATCAATTTTACGCGTGAAGTTGTTAAGGGTAATTATCCGGGGTAAAGTTTCATCGAGATTGAATTGTCCAGAGGATATTTCCGTGGTGGTGGACTTTGATTTCCTGGCGTTATTTGAGAAACGATCAGAAATTGAATTACAAAAAAAGTTTTTTCAACTTAAAGTAAGAAGCAATATTGAACTTAAAATGAACAGAAATTATTGCGCATACAAGGGGGATTGCCCCTTCCTCAACACCTCGCTTTTTACGCTTAAGTCTAAATTTTTTCCAGTTCTTTACAAACGACTCGTGAGACACACGGTTTATTTAATTAGAACAATCAGTAATTTTTTCTTAAAAAGTCGAAAGCTTTGGCGTAAAGAGCGAGGTGCTGAAGAAGGGGCAATTCCCTTCGTATGCGTAATAATTTGTGTTCATTTTAAGTTTTAATATAGTTCCTTACTTTAAGTTGAAAAAAGTTTTTTTTTCTTTAATTCATATAGAGGTCACTTTGCTAATAATGTTGGTGCTGTAGTTCCTCATAAGAGCACAGATGGGGGATACAAACTTGGTATGGAAGTTTTACGATTTAGCTTTTCTGTTGAAAATAGGGCTATATATGACATGTCCATGCTGGTGACCAACTCCTGGGTTTGTAATCAATTCATTCAGTTAAGACTATTTGGGTGATGTTTGGCTCTTACTCTCCTTGGATCTTGTTCTTGAAAGGAGGTTCAAATTTGGGAAAATTGTTAAGCCCTTTAGCAGTTAAATGAGAATTGCTTGGAACATTTTTCTGTTAACCCACAGAAAGATAATTGCAAGTAAAATTGCCTTTGACAATTTTATAATAATATTTTTATAATGACTTCGAGAAGTAGGAAAAAATGTTTTCCTACTTTAGTAATTTAAACAGATAAGCACTTGAACGAGGTCTTGACTCTACTCAATCATCTAATCATCTAGGACTAACAGTACAGCCATGAAAAAAAAACAAAAAGTCTATGAACAAATAACAATATAGTCAGTCAATATAAGCCGTCGTAACATCAAAATTAAAAACTCCTCAAATGCAATGAGTTATTCCCAAGTGATCACCATGAATCAGGGTTGTGCAGAGAAATACACACTAGCCTTTATGTGGTTCGGCGCTTTAAATTCTTGACCCATTCATTATGGCGTGCCTACCAGAAGTTCTTCATAATATCCGTTTGATATGTTAGGGTGCCGAAAACACTCATAATTTATTCTTGCATATAAGAGAAGTTTTTATGCTCTTAGTGACGTTGTGTTTTTGACATTGGCTTTTGGTTACTTTGATTTTTGAGACTTTAAGTTGTTTCGAGGTTTCTTTTATTAAGGAAAAAACCAATGGGTAGCGAAAATTTTTAACTATGTAAAAAAAACTTACTGAATTTTTTTTCTTGTTTTGTTTCTGTTCCATATGAGAATCCGGAGCATTTTCAATCTTTCGTATATCTCTTTGATTTTATTTTGATTTTGCTTACAAATCCAGGATGAAAATTTTCATTGCAAAAAAAGTATGGTTTTCTTAAAATGACATGAAATATAGAAATGTGGGGTATTGTTAGTTATCTAAGGAAACCAATGGGTAGCGAAAATTTTTAACTACATAAAAAACCTACTGAATTTTTTTCTCTTGTTTTGTTATTGTTCCATATGAGAATCCGAAGCATTTTCGATCTTTCGTCTATCTCTTTGATTTCATTCTGTTTTTGCTTACAAATCCAGAATGAAAATTTTCATTACCAAAAAGTATGGTTTTCATAAAATGACATGAAATATAGAAATTCGTGGTATTGTTAGTTATCTAAGGAAAGCAATGGTTAGCGAAAATTTTTAACTACGTAATAAAAACTACTGAATTTTTTTCTCTTGTTTTGTTTCTGTTCCATATGGGAATCCGAAGCATTTGCAATCTTTCGTCTATCTCTTTGATTTTATTTTGATTTTGTTTACAAATCCAGAACGAAATTTTCATTGCCAAAAAAGTATGGTTTTCTTAAAATGACGTGAAATATAGAAATTCGGGGTATTGTTAGTTATTCAAGGAAGCCAATTGGTAGCGAAAATTTTTCGCTGTATAAAAATGTGTCAGAATGTTTATTTCTCTCTTTTCTTTTCTATCTAATAGCCAAGGTTCAGGTTGTTTTTCCACGGTTAGAAAAAAAGTTTGGAAGAAAAGAAGTTAAGTCTACAAACCAAGATGAGAATTTTAGAAGCTACAGTTATGGCAGTGGTCAGATATGGCTCTGAAGTATGGTCGCTCTGAAAAGCGGACGAAGATTTGCCAGATGTTTTCCAGAGAAATCGCCTACGGATTGTTCTATGTGCCCGGCTGACTGATTGTATTTCAAACAGTAGGCCGTACGAAAAGTGTGGTTCAATCCTGCTTTCTAGGGCTATAACAAGAGAAAGGTTGAGAGGACTAGGGCATCTTCTGCGGATGAAGGATGGCAGATTTTCGAAAAATGTCCTTTTCGACAGAAATCAGGTCGTCCGTGGTTGGGATGGGAGGATGTCATAAGGAACGATTTTAGGGAAACGGGAACTTCCTGGGACGGTGTAAAGAGGGAGGTTTTGAATAGATTGGGATGGAGAAGGAGCCTGTGTAGCTATGTTGGCCTCAGGCGGCTTGGTGCTGTAGTGAGTTATTAGTCGTAGTAGTTGTCCAAAGCACTTTTTCTTTTAATTCTGTTTAATTTTCTTTTTTAATCAGATTTTTATTTATAAATTCAAAATAAATAACCAACATTTGGTTAATGTCAACCCCAGTCATGACAACCAATATTTTCGGTTGCAATCTTCAGATTTGATTTTTTTTTTTTCCAATTTGAGAGTTTCGAAACGGAGTTGATGGGCTCTTATCTTATTCAGTCTTATTTAGAAAATAAAGTATTCCATTCCACGGAAAAAACAAAAGTTAAAATGCTTATATCTCTATTTTTGTCTACAAGTTTGAAAGCAGAGTTTGATTCCCAGAAAAGTATGTTTTGTTTTGAAGGACATGAACTTCAAAACTTTTGGGTATCTTTATTGGAGTTTGATCGGAGTTTGGGGTTTGGGGAAGCTTAGGAGAATGGGGTTCGGATGAGTCGCTTTGTCAAAAAACGTTTCTATTTTATAAATATACTATGGATTCCTCCACAAGCTTGCATCTGGGGACTGGGCTTTTTCCGTTTGTTTTTGTTTATGTTATGTTTAGTATAAATAAAAGATAAATAATTATTTCGATGTCCTTGGTGCTTAAATATTCATTTTTTTACAGGAAGAGGAATTGGAAGCCCAGCATGTTTTTCGTCGTGTGTCAGAAGCTTTTCATTATTTGGCTCATGGTTACCATGCTTTAAGTGATCTTATGGTAGACTTCCGACGTGCACCCCCCAGGAATTTATATGGTGTGCCCTACTTAGTTCAGTCAATGGCTGTTGTTCAAGGAGTTATACCCGTGCAGGTACTACCCAAAAATCATTCAAAAATTTAATTTTTGTTTAACGTTTAGTTTGTATTAATTAACATCTAATGCTTAAATAAATTAAATTTTATTTCAATTCGGGATTTGATTAATTATCATCAGGTAAGTTGAATTTTCAATTAATTATCGTTAAAGTAAATATTTAATTAATTATTACTAAACTCAACATCTAGTTATGGATACAACCACTTCTAAAGCTTAAAGCTTGCTCTGGTTTACTGAGAAATATTTTAGCCCCGAGTAGAAATTTCAATGCGTTTTATCATTTCGAAGACAGTTATCATGTTTTAAGTGATCTCATGATAGACCTCAGGCATACACCCCTGAAGAATCTATATAGTGTGTCGTATTTAGTTCTGTTAATGGCTCTTGTACAAGAAACTACACCCATTCAGGAACCACCCAAAAGTCATCGAAAACAATATTAACATGTTCAGACTGGGTCATTAAGGAAAATCATCTCTCCTTCCCTCTATATTAAGGTCTACAATTTGTAAACTTGGTACCGAAAAACAAAAATAAATCAAAGTAATTCTGCGAAAGCTAATTATATTTTTTTTACTTATTAATTATTACAATTTATTATTATTGTTATTATTTTTTAGTATTATTATATAATTAATATTATATTACTTTATATTATATTTATATATATTTAGATATCAATATTATTATATTGTTATATATTATTATTATCATATAACTTATTATTTTAACTTATCAATATATGATAATTGCCTCAACGCTACCTTAAGCCTGGAGTGCATATTTTGTCTGTCTGTGATTAAATTTGTGTATTTGAGGTTTTGACCAAGTGGGTAAGTCCAGAATTCTGTAAATTGAGTTTCTATTGAATTTCTATTCAGTATTTAAATTCTATATATTGATGGGAATTATCATCAATTTGTTCATTTGAGTAAGTTTGTAGGTATGTGCTACATAAATTGCGAAGCAAAAATTTGTGTCCGTTTTCAGTTTCAACTCTTCTTTTTATTTCCATCAGAAAAACTTTATTTTTTAAAATTTAATTGGCTTAAAGGAACATAAATATACTTTTAAATCATCGTTTTTTGTGCAGTTCCCTACTAGGCCAGTTGTTAGATAGTATTATTCCATTGTTTGGTTGTTCGCCTCTTTGTTGGGTTTGTAAAACCCAACAAAGGGCGCACAACTTACAACCCTTTTTTGGGTTTGTAAAACTCTTTGTTTCTGATGCCATTCTCTGATTCCTGATCCAAGGAACCGCTACGAAATTAGATGTAAAACAAATAATGTTTTTTAACTCTCCGAATATATCTAAAAAGAGAAAATAAATCAAATGCATAAAATACGATGCTAAGAAAGTCTCCAAAATGAGATATTTTGGTGACATTATCATAGGCAGCACAATAGCGCCGCCTATAATAAAAAGCGATATGGGCACAATTTATTATTTTTTTTCATTTTTTTTTTTTTTAGATCGGATCATTTCGTGTCCAAGGAGTTCTTGTAGAAACTTCGAAAAGGGCTCATTTGATTGGAAATTGGAAGGGCTTGTTTCCTTTTTAATAGTCTAAATTTATTGGAGGGTTACTAACAGCCCTTCCACGCCCACCATTTCCCAAAACACATCCAAAATTTTGAGATGGCCATTTTGTCCAATGCTATTGAAAGATCTGGAAATTATGTATTTAAGGATGACACCCCCCCCCCCTAGAGCCTTCAGGGCATGCAAGCTATGCCCTGGGGGCAATAAGGTATATAGAAAAGATGATGGTTTAAACTTCGGAGAGGGGTTTTTGGATTGGTAATCAGAAGTCCTAGTGCCATTTTAAGATTCAGAGTGATCAGAGGGTGGATACTCCCCCTTCCCCCCCTGATACTCTTATTTTCTTGAAATGCATCTAATAGAAATTTTGAGATGGCCATTTGTGGTCGTAGAAACTTCGAAAAAGGCTCGTTCGGTTGGAAATTGGAAGGGCTTTTTTTAGTAGTCGAAATTGATTGGAGGGTAACTAACCCCGCCTCCGACGCCCACCATTTTCCATCCAATGAAAATTTAGATGGCCATTTTGTTCAACGTAAATGAAAGGTCAAGAATTATGTCTTTCCCCCCAGAGCCCTCAGGGCAAGGGTTCCCGAAATGCATCTGATAGAAATTTTAGATGGCTACTTGTTGTCATAAAAACTTCGAAAAAGACTCATTCGATTGGAAATTGAAAGGGCTACTCCCCTGTTAAATAGTCGGAAGAGTTTGGAGGGCAGCTAATTCCCTTCCCACGCCCACCATTTCCCCAAACACATCTAATCAAAACTTAGAGATAGCCATTTTGTTCAACGTAACTGAAAGGTCCATAAATTATGTTTTTGAAGATGAAACACCCCTCCATAGTCCTCAGGGCAAGGGTTGTAAGTTATGCCCTGGGGGCATATAAGGTTTATATTGAAAGGGTGATAGTTTAAACTTTGGTAACCAGGATTCATTGGATTGGTAATCAGAAGTTCTAGTTTTATTTTTAAGATTGAGAGTGATCGAAGGGTGGATACACCCCCTCCCTCATACTCGCATTTTCACGATCACGATCGTATTTTCAAGGGTTGTAAGTTGTACGCTGGGGCATATAAAGTTTATATAGAAAGGTTGATCGTATAAATTTCGAAGAGAGCTTGTTAAATTGGTAATCAGAAATTCTAGTGTCCTTTTCAGAATTGGAAGTGATTGAAGGGTTGATACCCCCCCCCCCAAACCTTGTATTATCCTGAAAAGTATCTGATAGAAATTTTAGGATGGTCATTGGTAACTTCGAAAAAGGCTCATTCGATAGGAAAATGAAAGGACTAGTGCCCCTTTTATAAGTCAAAAGTGATCATAGGGCAGCAAATCTCCCCCCCCCCTACTCCCATCAATTCCCAAAACACATCAAATCAAAATTTTTAGATAGCCATTTTATTCAGTCGTATTTAAAAGGCCTGGAAATTATGTCTTTGACAACCTCCATACCTTCTCAAGACCAGAACGTAATTTGCACTTTAATGAAAAAAGGTGGCTTTGGATTGTCAGTTTAGTATACATATGCTGATATATATTTCTTAAAGTTTTAATAATTTTTATTTGTTAAAGTTAAATAAGTTGAAGCATTTTAATCGGATTGTGTCGTTCCATGTCGCAGGATGAAAGGAAAAGAATGGCTTTTGAGTCTTAAATGGGAAAGTGAACGCAAAATAGATATTTTTGTTTAAAAAAAAAAAACACACAAGAAAAGATAAGATTGTTCTAAAATGAGATTAATAACTGATAAGTATATTTTAATGCTATTAAGCTATTATATTAAGAAATTTATATTTTTTGATGTGCTATATTACTGATATTTTGAGAGAGCCATTTGTTCAAAAGCAGTCCAAAGACGGCATAGCAAGACCTTTGGGATTGACACAGCCCCCCAGACCCTCTGGACTAGGGTTGTAAGTTTTATCCCGGGGCACATAAGCTTTTCGTGGTAGGGGTGGTTTTTTTGAATTTTAGAGGAAGCTCATTTGAAAATGTATAGTTCTAGAGTCTCGTATTAGTTCTCGTATTAGTTCTAGAGTCCTTTTAAGAGTATCGTATTTTGCCGAAATATATCTGATAGAAATTTTGAGATGGCCATTTGTTGTCGTAGAAATTTCTAAAAAGACCCATTCGATTGGAAATTGAAGGGGCTAGTGCCCATTTTAATAGCCGAAGGTGATCAGATGGCAGCTAACCCCCTCTTACGCCCACCATTTTCCCAAACACATCCGATCAAAATTTTAGTATAGTTATTTTGTTCAGCATAGTTAAAAAGTTCGGAAATTAAGTCTTTGAGGAAGAAAACCCCTCACATCCATCAGGGCAAGGATAGTAAGTTATGCCCTGTGGGAATATGAAGTTTGTATAGAGAGGATTGTCCTACAAACTATGGAGAGAGCTTATTGGATTGGTAACCAGAAGTTCTAGTACCCTATATAAAATGGAAAGTGATCGGTGGTTGGATTACCCCCCCCCCCCCTTCCCCACACCTCGTATTTTCCTGAAATGCATCTGACAGGAATTCATATATTGCATTTTGTTGCCGCAGAAATTTCCAAAAACAGCTCATTTGGTTGGAATATTAAAGGAACATTGCCGTTTTTAATAGTTGAAAGTGATTTGAGGGCACCTAACACCCCTCCGGCGCCCACCATTTCCCATTAAATGTGGATTAAAACACATTTAATCGAAATTTTTAGATAGTCATCTTGTTTAACGTAATTGAAAGGTCCGGAAATTATGTCTGAGGATGAAACCCCCCCCCCCATATACCCAAAGGCAAGGGGTGTAAGTTATGCCCTGGGGTAAATAAAGTACATATAGAGAAGGTGCTTGTATAAACTTCGGAAGGGGCTCATTTGATTCTTAATCAGAATTTCTAGTGCCATTTTTAAAGCTCACAGTGATCGGAAGGTGGATTTTTTGTTTGTTTGTTTAAATCATACAGTAAGCAACCGAGTCAAACTACAACGAGCAAAAGACGAGTAACGAGTAGGGCTGACAACCCCCATGAATTCTCAAGACCAGAACGTAATTTGAACTTTGCTGAAAACAAAATATATTTAAAATGTTTTCATTAAAATGTTCTTACTAAATATATGAAGGGGTAAGTCCTCCCCCTTGCACTCCAATTACAGCGCTAGTGTCTGGTGTTCTTTTTAAGAATAACAAGAGATTGGAGGGCAAGCAGCCCTCCTCTCAAGTCCATTCGTTTTCCAAACGTGTCCAGTCAAAATTTTCAGACAGCCATTTAGTTTAGCATAGTAGAACGGTCCATCAAGTATGTCTTTTGAGGCATTAGCCATGTCAACCCCCCTCCCACAATATGCAATTGTCCCATTGCAATTGTGGTCTATGCTTTAAAACTAAAATTTGCTTTAAAAAAATCAAAAGGCATTATGTTAAATGTTTGCCTATAAGACACTTCAGCAATATACAGAGAATGACTGGGAGTATTAAGTTGAAACTTTCGGGGATACTGCTATTAGTACGTCTGCTCTTGTAATTTAAATAAATAAAAGAGAGTAAGTGTATCGAGGTTGTCAAAGAGCATCGATAGAATCTTTTGTGAATGATATAAAGTTTTATTTTTCTGGTCAATTTTAAAAGCTATAAATTTAAATTAAAAAGTACTGTTTGTGAAAATCGTTGAAAATTTATCCCCAACGTACAAATAGCATCACATAGTATGGATTCTTATAGAAGAAAACGGAAAAGACATACAATATGTTTTTTTTCTTTCATCAAAAAGACTATGTAAATAAAAATGAACAGAAAGTAATGTAAAAAATCCCTTATTTTCTACAAGGCGAGTTTTTCAGAGAAAAGTAAAGAGCTCCAGCAAGCATGGGCAAAAACAAAGTCAAATTACCTTCCAAGCGTAAAACTACAACAAATCACTATCAATAAATAAGTGAAACTCAAAACGAACAGAAATTACAATAAATTGAAACTTAAAATTCAGATATAAAAGATGTTGTTAACTATCTCTCTATCAACTATAAAAATATCAACTATCTCTCGTATCTAGAACCGTTTATACTTTAAATGTCAACTGCATTTCATCGCAGGATCACAACGATGATAGTTATCATACTGACTACTTCTCTTAATTTTTAGCTTTAGTGCTAAAAGAGTTTTGTATAAATACTTGATTATTCAAATAACCTAATTACCTAATATACTCAATATTAGCCTATATACTATATATACTATACTAATTTAATTATACTAATACTATATACTATATATATACTACATACTATAAATTATACTATATATGTATATACTATATTATACTATATTCTATAATACTATATAATAATTTAATTACCTATATACTAAAAATTACCTAATATACTAGCTACCAGAAGTGAAAAATTTTAATGAAGTTTAAGTAAACATCGACTGGCTCTCAGCCTTCTAATATTCCAGAAGTATATGCTATTGCAAAGTGCCCACCCTGGACACACTAAATATTGGCAATTACATATTAATGTAATTATCAATATGTAATTACAATTATATATATAATAAATATTTACAAATTTACAAATATTTATGTAAATAACTGCCATTTACTTTTTTAATCTAAAACGAGCATCATTGTTGAAACAACTATCAACACCCTCAAATATTGTAAAAAAAAAGGTTATGCTAAGGAAAACTTAGTATTCTGGTTCCCCTTCAATAGTGAAAAATTCTGGGAAAAGGTAATAAGCAGCTTCTGTCAAGATGGGTTTGGGATAATCTTCAGGAAAATTTTTAAATGTATTGGGAGGGATTCCCTTTTTAATGAAATATTCTTTAGTTACAAGTTTATTTTTAAGTTTATTAATCCATATTCACAAACAAATAAATTAAACAACACTTTTGCGCTGGCGAAAACCTATGCAAGGTTTGTGGTAGTGCGAAAGTTCACTTAACTACTTACCCATTAACTCGGCTATTTACCTAAACCTCAACTATTTAATTAAAACTATTATAAATAAACCAAAAATAAAGAAACTATAGCGCATATATATGAAAAAAAGATAAATAAGTAAATAACTGAATTAAAAATAATACTACGTAAATAAAAATATAAAAGAAAAAAAAATAATAACAAACCTAGTATCCATCTCTCTTCAATACTGACCTCCACCCGAAAAATATTTTTTTTAATTCTTTTTAAACTGAGGTACGTGTTCTGCCTCCCAATGCTCAATGGTAGCTCATTCGATGCAGTTTTATTGAAAATGAAGACCTGGTACCAAGACGCAAATCAACAACTATGTTCTCACTTTGCCTAGTTCCAAAATTGTGCAAATCACTATTAATTTTGTAAAAACTCTTAAAGACGACAGGGGTTAAACCATTCTTACATTGAAACACAAATACTGCGGCTTGGTAATCTCTTATATGATCGATATTAAGGAGCTTTAGGGACCTAAAACAAGCACGGGTGTCATCTACATCCTGGACATACATACCGATTGTTCTACCAACTTTATTTTGTAGAACTTGTACTCTTCTATAGTTGCATAAAAAGCTACTGCTCCATAGGAGGCAACTGTAGGAGATAATTGGATAAACCAACGAATAGTATATAGTTAGAGGTATTCTTTGAGGGAGAAAGTGCTGCAGACTTCGAAGTATGCCTACCCCACGAGCAATTATTGATGAAATTCCGTCACTGTGACATTTCTATGCCAGATGGCAATCAAGATAAAAACCAAGGTAGCGGAGATGATCAACTTGCTGAACTCGATTACCACACAAAGTGACTTGGTCGGACACATCCATCGGTGTACCCACTTTACAGAACTTCATTAAAAATGTCTTGTGAACATTTACACACAATAAACTAAATGAAGTGAAAGTCTCCGGCCTTTGCAATGCGAGATTCACTTTTCTCACCAGGTCTTTCACAGGTGAGGAGAACACAGTTAAAATGGTATCATCAGCAAACGAGATAAGACACACATCTTTCAAATAAAGACGATGAGATCAACATAGATGAGATAAAGCTGCGGACCTAACACTGATCCTTGTGATACTCCACACGTCACTGGAAATGCTGCATAGCGCACATCATTCGACATTACTTTGACGGATTTCCCTATGAGATAACTTTAAACCACTTTAATCACTTTCAAGGGACACCTAATGACTCCATCCAACTTAATAGTGTTGAAAATCAATTGTATCGAATGCTCTGCGACTATCTATAAATACAGAAAGGGATGTTTAACCTCTGTCCATACTACTGTTAATTGATTCCATAAGTTGTTGGAAAGCATTCGTCGTCGAGTGCCCTTTGCGAAATCTGAATTGTGTCTCACTCAGAAAACCGTTAGCCTGTAGGAAACTATATAGATGTTTATGGACAACTTTTTGTTATAACTTTGAGAACAATGGAAGGATTGAAATCGGTCCAATTCTTAATTTCCTTTTTAGGGCCACTTTTATGAAGTGGTATCACTTTCGCAACTTTTAGCTGATCAGGGAAAATACCCTTTTCAAGTGACAGGTTTATGATAAAAAGCAGACACAGTAGAATGTAATGCATTATTGCCTTAAACGCTCGAAGAGAACTCCAGCAAAATTGGATTTCAGAGATTTTTATTATTATGAGCAGTTTATCACTTGTACACGGACGTGTACAAAAGCCAATTCAAAACTCTCACCTCTATTATCACATGTAATGTATTCTTGAACCTATTGACATCTATTTTTTACACAATTTTGCACTTTAATACCAATATTAGAGAAAAAATTACGAAACTTGTTTGTAATTCCAGACTTATCATCTGGGGCGTACCCTCAAGTTGTACTTTATTCCCTCCAATTTCAGCATTCTCATTGGTCACGTCATCTATCAGTTTCCATGTTTCTTTCATATTTCCTTTACTATTTGATAGCTTTCTATCATAATATTTGGCCATAGCTATGCGACGTAATTTGTTCTCTAAATTGCGATGTTTTTTGAACAATTCATACGAACCATCACTTTTATCATCTAGATATCTTTGATAAAACTAAATCCTTAGCTTTTTTTCTTCCAGTATTTCGCTCGTTATTCAAGGTTTACGGGGTTCCTGTTTCTTCACTTTTATTGCCTCAATAGGACATGCACTATCATAAATGGGTAGAATAACAGACATTAGATTATCAAGTGCTCTAATAGGGGATTTTTCCTCAGAAAATACAGGGGTCCAGCCAATACCGCTAACCTCCTCCACAGACCTTCGAGGATTCTCTTTTTTCATTAACCTTGCCTTTATTTTCTTTTTCTTTGGTCTGTTCAACTGAAACTAGATAATGCTCACCAATAGAAGATGGTCAGAACCAGGAAAAGCCACACCATCAATATAACGAAGCTTCAGATCGGCAGAACGAAAGAAAATATTATCAAAAGGGTTGCACTCTGTCCAACAATCCTCGTGGGTAAACTCACAAGCGGGTATAGATCAGTCGACATCTTAAAATTTAACAAATGAATATTATGATTAGACAAATCAAGCGGGTTAAAATTTAAATCACCCATAACAATATGATTAGCTTCAGACGGTACCCTTGAAAACCCTTGAATACCCTTGAAATCAACTGACTCATACGTCCCACAAATTTCCTCCCAATAGTACAAATACCTCCACAAATCCCAGTGAGCACTGGACGGCTTATATACACCTTACTAATTATATTTTTTCTCCCATCAAATTCAATTTCAATTGAAAAAACTTCAACTTTACCTTCAATCCATATAATTTCATATCTGCAAGCTATTTTCTTTAAAGTTCATCTTACCCTGTTATGATAATTGAGGGCTAAAAACACCAAAAAAGAATTAAGACAAATTAAAATGTAAAATAAGTATTATAAGATATTGTACAGCATAGATTCTGTCTATATTTTGGAATATAGGTGTAATATAAACACTATTCTGTCTTTTTCTTCTTTGTACACATAACTTTACAGTTTTATTATAGTAAATCTTGAGTGGGTGTACCTAATGACTAAAAATGTATGTAAGCTACAAGATTCCTTATATAAAACGGTGAAATATATTGGAAACTGATCACTTACACGTGAAGAAGAAATCTAAAAGATGATAACGAAGACTCTTATTGTACATACGTTTCTTTTTAATAATAAACAAATTTACAAACATTATTAAAACACTTTATTCTTAGGTTATTGAAATCAATATTATACTGATAGGAAAGGGTATATTCCACTATGAAGTCATTTAATTGAGGACTGTCTACATAACTTCTGAGAAATTCAGTGTAAGTGTAGCCGCAACATTAGATAGATATATAGATATCTTATTTTAGCCCACCATAAAAACAACACCATGGGGGAGTATAAAGAAAAAAAATGAAAAGGAAAAAGAAAAAGGCGAAAAACAATACTTCAAGATTAAACGATTAGATTACGTTCACCATATATCATTCAAAATCTGTATACTTTTGTCATAGGGTAACTCTTCTAGAGTCGTTACTAATTTCATATCTTCAAGATATTTTTCTTTCACGTTTATCTTACCCTGTTATGATAAATCAGGCTTTAAAACGCCAAAAAAGAACTAAGATAAACAAAAATGTAAAATGAATATTAAAAGGATATTCCACAGCACAGATTCTGTCTATGTTTTGGAATATAGGTAGATTATTCCGAAATTTCTTCTTTTCTTCATTAATTTCACTTTTCATACTTTCTTTCTTATCTCTAATTTCTTATCCCCACGAATGGCAGTCGCAATCACTTTGTTGGCTGGTGGGCTGATGGACGGTCCATCGTCCTCAATCACTACACAGTCCAACAATCACCACAGTCCGTGGAGACCTGCTGATTGTTAACCATCATACTCTGACATCTAGAACACCATCCTCAAATAATATCCTTGGGTATTGTATCCAATTTTCTCAATTTAAAACGCCAAAAATTTGATTGTGTAAAAAATTCAAGCATCAGATTGCAAAACTTCTGTAATCACTGAATTAATTCGAGGTTAGAGAATCAAGTTCAAACAGTTCAGAAGTCCAAACAGTTGTGTATTCCCTATGAGAGCTAGTTTTAAACAGAAAGTAATTTAGGGAACGTAATGTTTTACTGATAACCCCTAAAAGCAACATGTTAGGAATCATTCTAAATTGGTATATCTATCAGTTTATTGATTGTTTGTTGATGCTGTAGGTTTTTTTTTACCCACCTTAGGAAAGTTGTAGACGGTAACCTGGGCCGTATCAAGGATCTTATTTGGGGGGGGGGGGAGGGGGTTTGCAAAAGTATTTTTTGGGGGGACACAAACGAAACTTTGAAACACGCATCAAAAATTGTTAATGTTCATATTTGTTATGTTTTTACGAGTCAGACAAACATTTCGGGGGCGGGAGCGTATCCCCCTGTATACGGCCTTGACGATGACCTTTTTTCATAACCTAAAATTGTGCATGATTTTTCGGATCTAGTCTTTTTTTTTGGGGGGGGGAATAAAATTAACACATTTATTTTAATCGAAATAACCCCAAATTTAAAACTCAATTGCTCCCAAACTAGCCCCATGACTGCAGGGGTGCAGCTTGAGTTTTGGGGGAGTAAGAAATGTGCCGAAATTTGTCCAGTGTGCTGACAAATGCTGACACATAAGCTAAACTTAAACTAAAATAAGCTAATTTCAAAGGTTTCGGCACCTAGCGTTGGAGTTAACCTTAGAATTTAAATGCACAGGAGGAATCAATCTTCCCCTCCCTCTCAGCTGCACCCCTGCATGACTGATCAGTGATGCCAATTGAAGGGCTTCTAGATTTAAAAATAATTTTTTTTTTATAATTTCATTGAGAAGCATTCTTTTTATATATTTACACTGGAAAAAATCGAAATGAAACAAAATTGACTAATCTCTAGCTTTTGAAAAATGCTTTTTGACCCCCTCTCCTCTCCAAAATTTTCATCAATTGCCGCCACTGGTACTTGTGAATGTGTGTGTGTGTGTGTGTGTGTGTATGATGATAACACTGCAGTACTCGTTCCTCCTCCGCCTGATAAATTAGAAGTTTCAATTCGTATTTAGTGACAATCTATTTTTCGGCTGGTGGCCAGAAAGTACATTCTTCGTGTTCTTCGTGCACATGGACAAAAAATTCGATTTTATAAGAATTTATCATCAGTGGAACGACTGAACCTGCTTCTAATGTCAGTATCCACTTAGAAAACTTCTATACTAATGTATAATAAGAACGACTGATAAGTGTTTAAGAACATCAGTAAACATCTAGCGTGTATCTTTAAAACATGGATAAAAAATTCGTAAAATGCATAAACGTATATTACGAACCCGTAAATGCTTTTGATCCGCCTAGGACAAGAGAATGTGCATCAGTGCCAATCAACTCCTAGAGAATGTCTGCACAGGTATTTATAATTACAATAAGATTTTGAACTTGTTTTTCAGAATTTGTTTTTCTATAGGCTGAGATACAAATAAGGGCAAATACCAATCATCAAAGTGGAGAACCAGCCAGAGAAGGGTCAGTGCCTCCATCGGCTCCCACTGGACCCCCTCCTCCTTCGGAATCTTTTAATCCTATGCAAAATATCTCGTTTACCCCAGATGAAGGTGCCAACGCCCCTAGCAGAGATACCCCAAGGTCTGTTTTTTTTTCAATTTTTCTAGTTATCTTTTTTTTGAATCACTATGCTATATTTTTTTTAGTTGTGTTTCTTATTCTTCTTTTCTGATTGTCTCTTCTTTCCTTCTTTTTTCGTGTTATCTTTCTTTTAAAATAGTTTTCGTTATTTAAAAACGGGCCAAAATTTATAAATATGAAGTTTTAATATTTAACCTAAGAGCAACTAGAAAACCTGTAAAATAGTTCCTCAAAGTTTTTTTGTTTATTCGTAGTTCATTTGGTTAGGTGTAAGATGAATAATACAGCCAAATCATAAGGATGACTGTAAAAACAGTCAGTTTTTTACTCTTTGTTTCTCTTTTATCTTCAAAATCGGCAGAAGATAAAAGAATCAGTCAAAAATAGAGAATCAGTCAATCAATTGAGTGTCAAAAATAGTGTATTTGTCCACAAAAAGGGTATATTGCGTTGATTTTTTTTAGCTAGTCCATTCTGCGTTCTAAAATAGGCCTAAACATTCTATAGTCAAAAAGCGAAAAAAAAATATATATGTTTTTGATAAACAACTTAAATAGCCTAGATGGAGCAAGTGCTATTTCTGATCCAGAAAAATATATTTTTATCGTTAATCTAATTATCAGAGCCTTAATGAAAATATTAGTATATTACATTTATTATGGCACAAAATGGCAGAAAACGCACGTTGGTGAAGTACATTTTTTGTTTCTTATTAAAAAAGGTATATGGTATTGTGGTTCCATTTCAATGAGCCCTCTCCCGATATTCTACGACTAGTCGTTCGATACGATCACCCCTTGGAAAAAACGTAAAAAAGTAGATGTATCAATGCTACCTATTCAAAAAAGGGATTTTACTTGTTGTTCAGAAGTCGGAAGTATTAGGTTTTCGATTCCAGTGATGCACACATTTGCACACATCTTTTTTAATGGGTTTTACGCTTTTTTCAAAATGTTTGAAAATTTATTTTCGCTTTAAACTTTTACTGTTAAGTTAAACCTATATAATAGCTACCATTACTGCAGTAACCTCCAAACGAGAAATTTTTTTCACGACTGAGTTTTCTTTTCGAAACACATTTTTGAAATTTATTCATAAATATTATATTTTTTTTAATTTATATTTTTTTTTGAAAAAACATATTTTTTAAATTAAAAATTATTTCGACGTCCAACATTATTCTTGCCTCAAGTCTTCAAATTTGTTTAGGGACTTGAATTTCGGGTGAAGTGTAGCTTTTGTAATGCATGATTATTTTCATTATAACTATTTAATATATAACTCTTTCCTTTATATATTCTATAGCTGTAATTTATAACATTGATGGAGTGAATTTTACTTTCGTTGTGAGTTTCCAACGCAGTGGTGCCTTTAGGATTTGTTCTACCAACTTAGAAATCTAACCACCAAGGAGCCAAAAATAGAAACATTTTTATGTCCTATGGACCCATCTTAGTCCTATTCATGCGTGTAAACAGTGATTGTCTATAATTATCTTTAGGCCATTCCAAAATTGTTAATTTTTTGGGTAGTGTTACATTTTCATTAGTGTTGCCACGTTGAAAATAAATAAGCAGAACAAATTAGCTGAACTTGGCAACGCCTATATCCTTAAAAATTTATGCATTAACAATCTGTCGGTTCCCAAAGATTTTTTTTTTTTGTATTTTAGGGTTGGCTCTGGTGGTTTTACCTTTTGTGCTGCATGACAACCTTTTAGAGCCAATCTTGTCAATATTCTGTCTGGGAATCGGGCACCGCGTCCTGCCATTTCTACAAGTATTGCCAATCTATTTGGGTCTCTATTTAGAGGTGCTGTACCAGGAGGACAGTCGGGTTTACCCGACTGTCCTCCTGGTGGGTTTACCGACCCACTCTGGTGGGCTTGCCTTTCGTGCTGCATCAGAACCCTTTAGAGCCAATCTTGCCAACCTTTTGTCTGGGAATCGAGCACCGCGTCCAGCCATTTCTACTAATATTGCCTATCTATGTGGGTCTCTATTTAGAGGCGCTGTACCAGGAGGACAGTCTCGTTTTCCTTTTCCATTTTCGTTTTCCTTTTTTCTTTAAATCTTTAATTCTTTGTATTTTAGGGCTGGCTCTGGTGGTTTTACCTTTCGTGCTGCATCACAACCCTTTAGAGCCAATCTTGCCAACATTTTGTCTGGGAATCGAGCACCGCGTCCAGCCATTTCTACAAATATTGCCAATCTATTTGGGTCTCTATTTAGAGGCGCTGTACCAGGAGGACAGTCGGGTAAGCTATTTTCTATATCCAGTGCCTAGTGGGGGATCAGGCGGAGGTGACCGCCTGAATTGAGTCTAGTTTAATTTTATGCCGGTGTACTTTATTTACATTTGTACGAATATGTCGATGGTTAATGGGATGACCCAATTAATAAGAGTATGATTATGACTAATGTAACATGGAAAGATAGGGTTAAAAAGTACTACCGCCTCTGACAGCGTAGTGTCTGGTAACTGCATCAAAAATATTAAAAATTTCACAGAAAATCGAATATATGGTGTAATTTTTCAACAATTTCATACAGTTAAAGCTCAAATTTAAGCTGTAACTGTTCCATTGATCAGTATTTTTATCTTCAGGAATTATTTTAAGCCAATATCTAGTTTGCACAAAGTGGGTCATAGTTTAAATGAAAAAAGAGGGAAATAATAGTACTTACTTCCAGTCGTACTGATCTCCGTTTAATGACCCTTCAGTCAGAAAGTGCAATGGGAGGTTGGGGGCCAATCAATTTCTGTGCTTTCGCGCATTCCTTCCTGTTTACCTACCCAAAATTTCCCCTACTACCCATTTTGAGCTGGGTCAACTCTGTCTGAGCTTACAGAGTCCACTGACCCCCGTTCAGACCAAATAACCACCGACAACAGGAATAAAATTTCTTTCCTCACGGACAATGGATCTCAAGTTTAGCCCGCTAATCAGTTAGTTAGGACGGCTAAAATATTGACAGATTAGGTGTGCCAGTTGACTTTAAGCTGTTAGGGGAAAGAATTCTGCCTTTTTAACCCATTCTGAATTTAAAAAGACCTGGAAGAACAACTATGCACCAGTTGTGGGTTAAGCAAATTTGGAGACTGATCTTGGAAGCTTCATCTTGATAGACAAAGGATTAAGCTTGAAAAGAATGTAGGTTTATTGTGGCATCTAAAATTTTAAGTCCCTTTCCCTGCCCTCAAGTCTTTTTATTGCCCTTTAATTCGTTGTTATTTCAATTGTTGTCCCATTGGTTATCTAAATAATTTTAAATCTGGAATTAAGCCCCTTCAACTGCTTCAAAATGAAGCCCTTTGTACATAAAAGCACTCCTTCCTTCCCCATCGGCACTCCCTGATAAATCCCCTACTAAGAATCTTAATACTTTTTTGAGAATATTGCCAGTTGATCTAGTACTTTCTGTCCTGTTAAACAGATTAAAGAATCATTGCCATTTTCTCTTGATTTTATTTTACATATCTTACATATTAAGATATGTAATATAATTTCGATCAGATTTCCTTTGCTCAGAACGGGTATAGTTTAAGGAGACATTTAGCAAAATTACCTTGCCCTAGAAACCATACTGAACAAACTATTTTTTGAAACAGTTTTCACAAAATCCATGATAAAGTTTTGGATCATTCAGGAAAGTTATTTGAATTCACGATCTTCTATTTCGCTTCCCAAAAATAAATTATAACTATATTTAATTGATAATTATTAATTGATAATGATAATCTAATTGGTAATGTTTTATTAATTAATTAATTGATAATCTAATTGTAATTAATTGATCATCTAACTGATAATGGAGACACTACAGAACCATCTGGAGTGATGAATATTTAAAAACGTTTTTATTGTACTTTCTGATTAGTTGAAAACAGGATTAGTTAAAAACAGGATTAGTGTTATTATTTGATGATTTGACTAATTGACTAATATTATTTGACTAATTCATAATTATTAATTTATATGAAGTCATGGATTCTGGTGCTATATGTTCATCTATATTAAGGCTAATATTTGATTTGGAATGTGGGAATTTTCCACGTAATGCCTTAAATTAGGTATTTTTTTTTCTAAGACCACACTGCTTTTCTATGACGAACAAATAAAAGTTCAAATGGGGATAAGTCCTTTTATTAGGCAGTGAAAACAGTTACAAAAAATCTGAAATTGTCGTTTACAATTGAAGCAAACGTTTTTATACTAAACAAAATAATTACTTTAATGTGTTATGTGGGTTGCGAGCTGAATATGATGTCTGATTTTTTTTATATCTTGAGTATTTTATTTTTATTATTTCTGTTTTCATTACTTTTATACTATTGTATATTTGTTTTATTTATGGGTGTCGGTTTTCGAGTACAATTCACTCTGTAGGCAAACTTTGTAAATATTTTTTTCTTGTTGTATCGTGCATTATAGTGTCAATTTGTCATCTATTTAAATTAGTGTGAAAATTAAAAAAAAATTGAACCCTACTGTCAGGTGCCACTCCTATAGGTGTTGCATACTCGTTGAATTAATCCCCATACTCCCTTTGACATGGATCTTGTTGCTTATTTACATTTTGAGAGTCAATTGAGCCCCCCTGCCCCCCCCCCCAAAAAAAAAAATCTTTGGATTGCTTTAGCAAAAAAATATCAATTCAAATTCCAGCTTGCTTCTTGAATTTGTATTAGCTGTTTATTAAAGACATTGATTGTCATTGGTTGTCAATTGATTATCATTGATTATAATCAACATTGATTGCTTCTTTAGAACGTTTATTAGCTATTTATTATCAACATTGATTGTCAATGGATTGTCATTGATTATTATCAACATTGATTGCTTCTTTAGAACGTTTATTAGCTATTTATTATCAACATTGATTGTCAATTGATTGTCAATGGATTTTCATTGATTATTATCAACATTGATTGCTTCTTTAGAACGTTTATTAGCTATTTATTATCAACATTGATTGCTTCTTTAGAACGTTTATTAGCTATTTATTATCAACATTGATTGCTTCTTTAGAACGTTTATTAGCTATTTATTATCAACATTGATTGTCAATGGATTGTCTTTGATTATTATCAACATTGATTGCTTCTTTAGAACGTTTATGAGCTATTTATTATCAACATTGATTGTCAATGGATTGTCATTGATTATTATCAACATTGATTGCTTCTTTAGAACGTTTATTAGCTATTTATTATCAACATTGATTGTCAATTGATTGTCAATGGATTGTCATTGATTATTATCAACATTGATTGCTTATTTAGAACATTTATTAATTTTTATTACCAACATTGATCGTCAGAATCGCTATCAAGACAACATGGTAAGCTATTATCTATAACAAAATGCCTAGTGGCATTTCCAGAAGGGCGGTGACTGTCTGAGTTGGATGTAGTTTAGTTTTTTCTTGTTTTACTGATATTTATAAAATCGGTTTTGATCAGCCGAGTCCGAAAAATTCTTTTAATTGATTTATTAAAAAAAAACGATTAGCTAGCCTCCTGAATTCAATTTTTGTAGCGCTTTGTAGCTATTTTTATCTATATGATCGACAGAAACCATCTAGGTCGTGGACTGAATATTGCAAACGAAAAATTGTGCTAGATAATATTGTAACGCAGTAAGTACAATAGAGTAAGCTGTTGTTTATATGCAGTACCTAGCGATGGATGCAGGGGGGAGGAGACGTGAGCTGGGTGCAGTTTAATTTTGTGCCATTTTATTAGCATTTATACAGATCTGTTGATCGTCAAAGGGCTGACTTTTCATGTCCTTTGACTTGGGTTTAATTGGTTATTTATGCAAACCAGTCGAGCCCCCCCCCCTTGACTTACTTGACTTAAGTCTCCTGCCGGGCACTGCTCGGCGTAGAGAGTGACGTCTGCCTCCTCCACCCACTTCGGTCCATGGCGAGTATTTGCTCTTCGCCCTGCCTGATGTTTGCCATCGCTAAGAACTCGGACAGGCTGTCGGACCAACGTTTCTTCGGTCGGCCTCGAGGTCGCTTCCAACCAACTTTGATTGGGTCGAAGTCATAGATCATCTTTGCGGGTAGATGTGGTGGCATTCGAAGCAGATGCCCGAACCATCGTAAGGTTCGCTCGGCTGCTTGAGACGAAAACCAAGACTGCTTTGTGTCTGCAGAAGCTTTTCATTGCTGACGAAGTCAGACCATCGTAGGCCCTCAATCCTCCTCAGGCTCTTTGCATGAAGAGCCTCCCCCCCGAAAGAAAAAAATCTTGGAATTAATCTATATAAGAAAAGATAATAAAAATTCCTGTCGGCCTCGTGAATTCAATCTTTATAACGGTTATTAGCTATTTGTTACCTATATTGATAACCAGTATCGTCAGGAGGACAACAATACATCAGGAGGTAAGCCATTGTCTACATACAGAGCCTATTGGCAGATCTAGGAGGAAGGGGGATGACCACCTGGGTTGGGTGGAGGTTAATTTTGTGTCAGTGTACTTGCATTTATACGAATCTTTCCAGAACCAGCGGGGTAACCCGTTTTCTTTTTATTCGAGTGCTGTTCTCTATTTACATTTTTTGCGAATCAGTCGAGAAAAAAAAATATGTTCTAGCAAAAAAAAAATGTCAAAATTCTAGCTAGACTGCTAAATTCAATTTTTTATCGCTTACTTGCTATTTATTATCTATATTAGGAAGCCCAAAGAAAACGAGGAAGGGCCAAGAGACTAAACCTCAGGGAAAAAAACAGTAATGCCGTGTGGCTTATTTCAAACTGCCTTTAACTATAAAGGCCTCAATAAAACTGTTAGGCTAAACTCATTTTGTTTACAATTTTTGTTTATGATATAGATTACAGAATTTTTTTTTCTAATAGTTCCAAAATACAAAAGCCAAATATTGCTTTTAAAATATTCTGTAATGGCTGCTTTTCTGCCTGTAAATTTGCCATCCTCATCAAACATTGACATCATCGATGTCAATGTCAACTTTGACATCATGTGAATTATGTCAACTTTGACATCATCGAACATTTCGTGGTAATGAACTAACAGGAAGAGAAGCAACGATTTTAGAATATTTGAAAAGCAATCTTTGTTTTTTGTATGATAAAGGAAATAATATTATACACTAATTAAAATAAAAAGTATTTATAGATTTCGCAATATTTCTATATTCCAACAGATTCTTAGATGACTAGTTAGATATTTATCCGAGCTCGTTATTTGAAAAAATATGTCTCTTAACATAAAAATAGACAATTATCACTTATTTCGGGTTGAATATATTGTTTTGTCTATATTCCTTAAATGAAGTAAGCTCAGAAGAAGACATGGTCAGTATGTTCTAAAATCGCAGGTATCAGCAAAGATGGTGTCATATTGTATATTTAGCATTTCTTTTAACTTTTGTTATTAATCTTGTCATTGCATCTAGAAAAAGGATGTCCAAACTGTTTTGGATCATATTAAAGCTGTGAAACAAACTTTTCTTTTTTCCTTTTTTTTTGGCCCTTGTGTAAAATTAGATTCCTAGTCTTAATCTAGACTCATATCCCGACAAATATAGACATAAAAGGATATATACAAATACAGTATAAAAGGATGGAACTATTCGTGTATTTTGATGTGGTTGTCGATCCATCCTCTACCTTAGATGGCAGCTTACTGACTTGGGCAGGCGCCACCCGTCCCTCAAACGAGAGGTGAGTCACCCATCACTCGCCGCCATCAGTTGCAAACGGCACTTGCTCCTTTAAACCAGTGCTAGCAAGAGGACTGTGTTCTCCCACCTCCCTGCTCCTCAAGGAGTCTTTTTGCTAATTTAAATACTAAAAATTTCCTTTTAGGAGGTCCTACAAGACCATCCAGCCAGGTTCGTGGACAAACACCGCCTTTGTCTCAGCAACCCCCTTCTTCGCAGTCTCAAGGCTTGAGACCTGTTCCCCCTGCTGTGCCTATATCCAGTGTTGCTCCTGGTAATGCCAGTACTTTTGATGAGTTTCTGTCGTGTAACTCGCATCACTTGATGAACAGGAGAGAACGAAGTACTAGAACGCCCAGCACAAGGAGCCCTAGCAACGCCGAGGTAAGGCTTCTTACTAGACAAGGATTTTTTACTTATATCAAAAGAAGTTTCTTACAGAGTTATCCTGTAGCTTCGAATATAGTATTTTTATGTATTACTGCTTAACTGGCTTTTAATTCTTACCTTTGGCTTTTAGCCAGAAGTTAGTCACCGCTGGTTAGTTTATGTTTCACCGATTTTTGGCTAATTTGCTAAATTACTAGACTTTTTAGGGATTTTATACAAGCATCATGTTTGTGGACCACGTATGGCTTATAAACATTAACTGTTATTTTGAATAGTCTTTCATCTATTCTTAAAATGTATTCTTTTAGCTTCGAAATATATACATTTTGATTTTCTTTTTTATATTCTAGAATCTCTTCTTATTGCATTTTGGTCATGCTAGAAAAGTGGTCACTCATAACTGGTTAATTTACGTCCACTAGTAAAGGCATAGATGCCCTTAATTCAAAAGGTAGTAAAGGCTTTTGTGGGGGGGGCTGCTTCTCAAATTTCGGTTGTTTGTAGCTGTGACTATAGTAATCCAGAAAGTGTTATGTTCGGTGGTATAAATATTTAGAGGAAAGTGAGTTAGCTGAAAACTGCGCTTGGGGATTTTTGATGGTTCTGTGGGTTTGATATTTTTCGATGAACTGTGTTTTATAAAAGGAGGGCTTTTTTAGGGACAAGTTTTTTGATTTAATTGTGCTAGTTTCTACCTCTTTATGCACATGAATAAAAAAATTCTCATACTGTGGGAGAAAAAAAGGACTCAAAAAAGAGTAAAAGTGTCCTGAGGACAAAGTTGAACACGGAATGAAACTACTACAAATAACAACTCACCGCAGCATTAAGCCGCTTGAGTCAAACACAGCTACACACGCTCCTTCTCCATTCCTATTTATTCAAGCCCCTCCCCCCCTCTTTACACAGAATAATGGTTAGACTATTCGATCCAGTTTGCTGAATGTACAGGGTAATGAATCTGGATTGTTACGTAAAAAGTAATTTAGTGCCCTTTGAATTCTATATAATATAAGTATATAGTGCCGCAGTAATATAGTGCCTTTTGAATTGCTACTAACTGAAACCGTTAAAATAAAATGTAGAAAGTGAATGTACGAATTCTATACTTGGGTCGACAAGCTATTAAAAACTGTTTTCTCCATTTTTGCTTTTGAATAGTGAGAGTGGAATCTTACTGTTGGAAGTGGTTATGTTGAAACTTACACAACCATATTACTACTACTACCAACAATTCATCACAGCATCAAGCCACCTGATGCCAGTAGAGCTGCGCATGCTCCTCCATTCTAATCTATCCAAAGCCTCTCTTTTTACACCCTCCCAAGAAGTTCCCATTTACCTTAAATTTTACTTTACGATATTTGACGTAAAATACCAAGAACAGCGAGAGTAGAACCTGACTGTTCTAATTGGTTATAAGGAAACATACACAACCATATTTGTCGGAAAAAATAAAAGAAGTCGGGAGTTCTCCTATGAGAGACCTCATAGGAGACCTCTACATTTTTTGGCTGTAGCGAGCGCCAAGTTAAAAAAGTAAGCTAAGTGCATAAGCTGTTAGGTTGGCAACGAGCCAACAGGTCAATCTGCTAAAGCAGGTTTAGATTCCCTTTGAAGGTGTATTTGTCTGCGGGAGTCAACTGATTGCTAATGCTTGAATTTTTTATGACTAAAAACTGTTTCAGCTTGACTAATTAGTTGTGTTTATTCATTTTGATATTTCAGTGTGGCAACAGTGACGAAAATGCTGTTCTGTAATATAAACTTCATAATGCCAAAGCAACCAAATAGTCAAGTAAAAATACGGTTTTTGTTCCGGCATTTGAGCAACAGAAATGTTTTCGTACCAAAATGTTTGAAAAATTTGCTCAATAACATATCCGAAATTGGTCAAAATCAACCATGCGAAAAAAAACATATTTTTTTTAGGGAAAAGGGGGGGAGGGAATCTCGAATTTAAATATCTGCAGGATTTTCTGGATTGAAAGGCTATTTCCTATTACATCAAGCCTGAGAGACCGTGTTAGAAAGTCGTGTTTCTAGGATAGATGCAATGTTGGTCTGGGGCAAAAATGCTTTTTGTGTCCTTGGTTTTGTAAGATGAGTCTTGCTTAAACCAGTGTAAAGCAAACATCATTTTGTCTTTATTTTTCTCTTATTTGAATTCTTAAATTCAATAATTTTTGTGTTCTATTAGGTATGATTTTGTGTTATTTGATGACTTTTTAATTACTTTAACCACGGCAATAAGCTTCGTTCTAATTTTCATTTTTTGTTAATTTTTAATATTATTTCAGTTATAATTTTCTCTTTTTTAGCCAATGGATTTTGACCCTGATTTGACTCCGATTAGTTCTTCTCTACAACCTCAACCATGGCACTCAAGGGTACCAGAGGTGAGTCTCTCTCTTTCTCTCTCTCTCTCGGTTTCCTCTCATTCTGCTTCTTTCTCTCTTTTTTCTTATTAAGAGGGAGAGGGGGATTTTTTTTAATCGTAAAATCAGTCTCGTAGACTTTTTAATAACACTCGTACGCATTCTGCAGAGAACTTTGGAGATGTAGGAACAGTTGAGCCAATACCATGACAATGACATGACTATGACAATAGCAATGACAATGACTATGACGAATACTATGACTGTGGCACAGTTTTCCAACCTGACAATGCACATTATATGGATGGATGAGGAAATAGTAAAGAAGGCATAGGACCAAAGGAGGGGAAAAATTCTTGAGTTTATCATCATGCTAAGGTTACGAGAACACAGGTTTTACAAACTGTCTGTACATGCGGCTAGAGTCAGAGGATATTTATTTAATTATTTCCTTCTAAATGGAGGGGTATATAAAATCCATAAATTAAAATTGTAAAAATACTCAACAAAGCAACGATTTACAATTGGCTTAGAAACAAGACTTAATAAAATATGTCAAGTAAATATGTCAAATTTTTCATCAAAATACACCCACGGGTACCTAGAGAAAGAAACATGCTTTAGAATATCGTGTAAAATCCGCGGGGAAAAATAAGAAATTTGGTGGAGAATTCGAAAATTTGATTTAATTTTAAACCTATTTACCCTTAAACATAAATTTAACTATTTAGTGTGTTTGATTTCCATCATGTGAACAACAGTTTTGCAAGAATGTTGAGGGTGGGATTGAATGGTACTACTCTTTTGTTATTATAGAGTTTTCTTGACAGAGCGAATCTTCATGCATAATTACTGTGGTTTCAAAGTGCACGCTGATTCAGGGTTCCTTAGGGTTTTTTTTACTAGGCTACTCTAGTAGGCCTAAAACTTGGAAAAAAAAAATATACCATTCAGTTCCAACATTTTAAACCGGGATTTAGCAAAGCTAGATGTCTCCAGTAATTCTTGTCTATGCTGTGGATGCTATTAAGCAAATGGACGTACTCTAGACTGTATGCATGCTATCTCCGCAAACCGGTACCGATTGCTAAGTAAACTGTATAAGATCAAGGGATATTCCTCGGATCCCATATACCTTACATGTTTCAAAGAGCAGATCATGTTCAACTCTGGAAAATGGATCGTTAGGAGTTGGGAGCATTTTTAAATAATCTTGGGAGCTAATGTTGGGTTGTGTAAGGAGTCTTCTGAGGAGTCTTCTGAATAAACGAATAAGATATGTTTTTGTCAATGACCGGTAGTTAGGATGTATTCATCTCTTTGGCAATGACCGGGATTTAGCAATCCTTAATGTCTGCAGTAACTCTTGTCTATGCTGCTGATGCTATTAAGCAAATGGTCTCCGCAAACCAGTACTGATTACTAAGTAAACTCCGTATAAGATCAAGGGCTTTTCCTCGGATCCCGTACACCTTACATCTTTCAAAGAGCAGATCATGATCAACTCGGGAAAATGGATCATTAGGAGTTGGGAGCATTTTTAAGTAATCTTGGGAGCTCATGTTGGGTGGAGCAAGGAGCCTTCTGAATAAACGAATAAGATACTTTTTCATCAATGACCGATAATTAGGGTATATTCATCTTTTTGACAATGACAACGGCTAAAATCGTTGATCATCAGCCATTACAATTCATTAAAGCTTTGTATTTGGTGCTACAAGTGTCTGAAATTCTGTATTTATTATGCGCTTGCCATAAAAAATCCGGTGGAAGCAAATCTGAGTATGGTGTGTGAGCTGTTCGAATTTTAGGATTAGAGTTTTTGTCGAAATGTTACTAAATTTGTAACATTTGACGTGTAATTTGTGAAGTTGCCATGTTTTGTCACTTCAAGGAGTGAGTTTTTGTCAACTTTGACTAATAAAATGCAATTTTAGTCCCGTGTTTAACACAGCTTTTTGTAATTGATTACAATAACATTTTGGATAAGCGTAAATATTTTACTATATTGAATGCAGTTTGAACATCAAAATGAATTTCTTTCAAAAATTAAATTTAAAAAATTCTTAAGAAGGTCTATAGGACCTTTGAAAATGACCGAAAATGTTGTTAGCTTATTCTAATAGGTATATATTTCAATAATTCCTTTTTGTAAAGGACGAAATGCAGCTTAATGTACTTTGAATCAAAGAGTATGGTAATTTGTAAGAGTGGGAACTGGTGCTGCTGTTGACAACAAAAAACCATCAATGCCATCTAGCGTTTGGCGCCTTTTTGCATTTTACACTAATTACTGAGGAACTGAGATCAGACACTTTTCTGTGAGGAACTGAGATTACAGTAATTAAATTGACTATTTATTCTACCGACAAAAATGCCGAGTGTTGCCAAACGTTAGATGGTGCTTGTAATTTCTCGGCAACACTAGTGCCAGTTCCCATTCATATTAGCTACCCATACGCTTTGCTTTGAAACACAATAAGAAAAAAACTGATTGCAATAGGTTTCAGTAAGTGCTTTTGACTGCAATCCAGTAATTACGATTGGCTATTGAACGCAAAAATCACAAAAATTGCTATTGCAAAAAGTTATTAAACTGGAGTAGATAAATATTCAGGGTGCTACATACAAACATAAAAAAGAAAAATTTTGTACTCTCCCCCCCCCCCCTCGTCCTTCAGTCAATGAGTTCAATAGATTGATTGATTCAATCTGTTTCCTCCTGTCTTGCATGGCTCCTTGGATACTTATAAATTTTCGGTTTTCCGTAAATACGTTATGTACTCTTTTGCATAAAAAAAAAGTTGGAAATGCGATATTTTGCTAGAAAATGTTGTTATTTTATGTCGTATCTTTAAGGTTAAACCTTCTGTAAATAAATGCTTTTGTGCAATATAGACTTTTGAATTACCTTTCTTTTTCGTCCTAAATTCTTATTCTTATAGCCATGGATACACGTGATAAGTCAAGACGTGTTAAGTCTTAGTGCCATCTATTCTAGAAGACCTAGTTTCAGTATGGATTATGTTGAAGAGATGCCACCTGCTTATCGCCGTAATTTTGCACCCCTAGAAGTAATACCCCCTTCAACTAATACAGGTATGATGTCTTTTTGCTAGTGCACATGGAAATACTATTTCGTGTTTAATAAAAATATTTGCATTTATTGTCACGTGACATTCATATTACTCCCGAATGTGTTGTGGTCTCGAAAAACTCATCCCCCCCCCAGTGTTAGTTTGAGTTGTTCTTCTGATTCTTTTGAAAGAATCAGAAAAGTTGAAAAAAAGTTGTTCTTTTTTTTTTTTTTTTTTTTTTTTTTTTTTTTTTTTTTTTTTTTTTGTTAGTGAATGTGATAACATTTTACGGATAAAGGGTGACATATCGCCAAAGACTGTCATCTTTCTGTGGCCAATTGAAAAGCGGGTTGTCCCCGAATGAATGGAAATAGGTCATAAAGAAGGATTGAATGTAAATTGGAACTTCACGGAAGGGGTAAAGAGTGAAGCTTTGAGTTGACTGGGGTGGATGAGGAGGGTGCACTCCTGTATGTCTCTTTTGGCTTGGTGCTGCATTGAGTTGTTAGTAATAGTAGGAGTAGTTTTAGTTTGCTCCAACAGTGAATGATCTAAACACTGTTAAAGATGCCACCATATTCAAAGTAGTGGCATAATTTCGTCAAAATCCTGGGGGTGGGGGGCAAAGTTGGAGCCAATTTTCCAAAATCAAGTGAAAATGAAAACTGAAAGAGCCATATAATACCATAAAGGCAAATATGTACTAAAGAAAACTGACCCATTTCTGTGGATGCTTGAAATTATGCAGACTTATCTTAGTTTTGACAAGATTTTGAATAAACTAAATTTCAGCTTGGAGGGAGGCACAAACTGGGGTCTAGGGGGAGTTCCCGTTTCCCTCCCTGTCCCATATCAAATTATGTCCCTGATCCATAGTCGTACTTTGAGATGGTTAGGATACGTTTTGGGGATGAAAGATGACAGATTGACAAATGGTGTCTTCTTGGGCCATCCATCTAGGGCCAAACGAAAAGGGTTGGGGTGTTCCCAAATGAGGTAGGAAGAGAGGCAAAGATAAAACGGACTTAAAGGTAGCTGATTGAAGTTTTAAATAGACTGAGAAGGAGGGGGAGCTTGTGCAGCTGTTTCGCCTCTTGCGGCATTAAATTTCTAATTCCTTTATTTTCAGCAGTTGCACTTCCCTATCTTTTTCCCTTCTCTCTGTCTCTACCCCCACCTTTCTCCTCCCCTTAAAAAAAAATAAAGCAGCTTGAAATTTGAGATATAAACACTTGTACGAAGCTCGCTTGAGCAGTGAATGATTTAAACACTTTAAGAGATTCCACCACATCGAAATTTGTACTTTAAGAAGGCTTCATCAATAAATGTATTGTAGATACATCCCCAGGGGTTTGGTTTACGAGAAGACTCAAACTTAAGAAAACGCAAAAAGAAAAGAGAATAGAATAGAAATGTCTTAAAATATTAAAATGGGGAGGGAAATGCTCTCCTATCCGTTATGTATGTGCCTGGTGTAATATGTTTAAATTCTTCGAAATTTTTCTGAAACAGAAAGCTTTCCTGCGATCAGCGAAAAGTTAGAAACATTCCCAGTGTCGACGCCAGACGGTAACCTGAGCCATACTAGGGGTCGGTACCGCTACCATTACCGTTTCTATTCCTGTTTTTTTCCACCGTTTTCTGTTCTATCACTGGCACTTCTGTTTTCTGGCACTTGACCGTCGGCCAAGTGCCAGTAGCGATCGCAATTTCTGTCCGTCGGTCTGTCGGTCTCGGTTTTGCTAGTTAAGGCACTTCAAGATAAGCTAGGACGATGAAAATTGGCAGGTGTATCAGGGACCGGACCAGATCAAATTAGAAATAGTCGATTTCTCGATTCAATCATCTGGAGGGATTGGAGGGACGGTTAATTTGGAAAATTTCGAAAAAATATTTTTAAAATGCATCCTTGCCAGTCTGCATAGTGCAGTGGATATAGCGTTGGTATTCTTCCCCTAAGGTTATAGGTTCAATTCCTGACAAGACATTTTTCATAAGTTTGTTTTTCTTGCTCTGCCATTTTTAGTATTAATTTTTAGTTTAATTTCAAAACCTTTTTTTAACATGTCTGGCCTTGATTAACACTTTTACCAAAAATATCAGATTGGATATGGTTTTATGGTGATTAAATCTGGAATATGCTATAGCATAGGCCAGCAAGCGTAGGAGGTGCTAAATCAAGCGATAGATTTAAAGCGATCAAAAGTATAGGAAAAGCTATTTAGTTTCAGAGGCAGAAATCCCGCGCAGAGATCACTTTCAAATTTATTCTAGTTAATCGACCTTTGTGATTCAGGGGTCATTCTTAAAGAATTGGAACAAAATTCGAACTTTAGCGTAAAAAGTAAATAATTTTTGCTTGTTTTAAGTTTTAATGTTGCTCCTGACTTTCAGTTGAAAGCACTCGAAGCCCTTCCTCCAGGGACTGTGGGGCATTAAGTCGTCCTCAAAGACATAGTTATTAGGTTTTTTGCCTATCGTGAACAAAATGGCTATCGCAAAAATTGGATCCGGTGACTTTGGAAAAAAACGAGCGTGGGAGGGGGCCTAGATGCCCTCCAATTTTTTTGGTCACTTAAAAAGGCCACTAGAACTTTCAATTTCTGTTCGAATCCTAATGAAATATACCTAAGTATTATGAAAATATAGTACTTTAGAAGCAAATTTCGGCTATATATTTGCACGTTAGGGGGTGGGGTAGGGGGTGATGGTGATGGTGATAAACAGTGGCGTAATTTCGTCAAAGTCCAGGGGGGGGGGTAAAGTTGGAGCCGATTTCTCCAAATAAAGTGAAATGACAGTAAAAACTAACAAAGAAGCGATTTGGTACCATAAAGGTTCTACCGTATTTAGTAGTATAAAAGTACTATAAAGGTACTTTACAGTACTATAAAGATAAATATAAACTAAAAATTAATCTGTTTCTGTTGACGCTTGAATTATCCAAATTTATCTTAACTTTTACCTGATTTTGGAAGAAACTAAATTTCAGCTGGGGGGCAAACTGGTGTCTGTTTGCTCTTTTTTGGGGTCATTTTTTATATTTGATCTTTTTTATTAATCAATGTTTGCCAATGTTCATTTTACTTTCATAAACCTAAAAAATAGAAAAAACCGGAAATATCTGTTAAAACGACCGTTAAAAAGAAAAGAAGGCTTTTCTGTTTTTCGGTAAAAAAAAAACGGAAAAGAAGATACAGAAATCTGTTTTTTTCTTTTTGTCCGTTTCTGTTAGAATCTTTTTCTGTTCCGTTTTTTAATCGCCGTTTTTACGTTTCTGTTCTAGCCAAAAACAGAAACGACACCGACCCCTTAGCCACACCTCTATCACCCGTCACATTGAACACTTGATGCCTACTATCTTAGGTTATCTCAAGAAGACAAATCTTTGACCTCTACTACACCTAGCCAAATACCTATACCATCTAGTCTTGATTGACCTTCGAAATTCCGTTGGCTTATTTGATTTTAGTATACCTCTATAATTGACATACCTCTTCAGCTGATCACACCTCAACCACCCACTATCTGGTGCTTTTTGATATTAACTATCTTTAGTTACCTCGGGAAGCCAAATTTTTGGTTTCTATCATACCCAGCTATACCTCTACAATCTAATCTTGATTGACTTTCATAATGCCTTGGACTAATTGATCCTTAGCCTCCTCAAAATTACCTATCTTTATCTAATTCGTGTCTTTACCGGAAGATATTGGAGAAGATTCACTCTTATAGCATCAACAAATAAAATTGGTCTCTCTCTCTCTCCCCCCCCCTCTTTTCTGTTGAAAGTTTTTTTTTGTTTTTTGTACGTGCATGTTCTCTGATTTCAGCCCTTAGTTTTTCTGTACTCCTTTTTTATTTTATTTTTTAGTTTGCACATTTTGCGAAGATACCTACACATTCAGTATGTTTTTGTATTTATTTTATAAGTATTGTTTTGTTTTTGTTTTTTTTAGAATTTGGTTCATAGGTTGTGTAGCTCATATTCGAATAAAGCATTATCATTTATTTATTTGATGGGTCTTGATGGGTTTGAAAAAGTTACCCTAAAATCCATCCACCTTGATGCTTCATGCGCCCCTTTTTCAATAAAGGGGCGATAGGTTTATAGGGTTTATATATTTAGGTTTATATAGGTTTATCGATTCCTCGCTCTCTCTCCTCTAATAGATGATGGAAAACCATGTAATACTCTATAAACGGTCCATAGCAGAAGTTGATTTTATATAGACCACGTATGTGTTTATGAATGAATGTGCAACCACCCAGCAGGTTTGTTTCTGAAAATGGGAGGTTTTGTTTGACGTAGATAAATTGGTATCGATTATTTGGCATTTCCTTCTCAATTTCTCAAATAAGAGTTTTTAATTACCCCCCCCCCCAAAGAAAAATTAATATGTGACTAGCCCTCTTTATCTTCTCGTTAGTATGAATGGTCGGATGATTTTTTTTTTTTTTTTTTTTTTTTTTTTTTTTTTTTTTTTTTTTTTTTTTTTTTTTTTTTTTTTTTTTGTGTGTTTTGATTTTGATTTACCGACACCTCTCTGTGTGTGTTCGTGTAAAGTCAGGTATAAGTAGTTTTCTTATTATTTTGATAGTGATACAATTTATTATGTCACTAATTTATTATATCTCAGCTTATTATTTTAGTAGTGATTTAATAGTGATAGGCAAGTGATTTAATCAGCTTCACACGATACCTTGTACTTCTTCGTCGTAAAGTGAGCAACTAGAATTCTATTGCTAATACCTACCCAGCCTAAGCAAGTCCGAAAAGCTTCCTAATTCATCATGAGCCCTGCTCCCTGCCTGTGTACCCCATCCTTCCTACCTTAATGAATAAATTCTATATCACCTCATTTTATGTTTCCTAGCCCTGGGAAATGAGTCTCTGAAATTCTTAACAAGTTCAGTTCAAGACATCCGAGTTCGACAGTCAAAACGTCAATACGATAGTTGTTTTTCACTGATATAACATTTCTAGTCGTGATTTCCATATTGTTTAAATCATTGGAACTGTCCTGGCTCAAAAAAAGCAATGTGACCCAGTTGGTGACACATGTCACCAACTTATACTTTTCAAGTCTACACACAATGCTTATGTTTATATATATATATATATATATATATATATATATATATATATATATATATATATATATATATATATATATATATATATATATATATATATATATATATATGTATACATATATATATATATATATATATATATATATATATATATATATATATATATATATATATATATATATATATATATATATATATAGAGAGAGGTCATGACCTTTGAAACCCTGTCATGGATACATACTCTTTTATTTTAATAGTTACACTGGTTTAAACATTGAATGAGATATTATTATTTTTCCTTTCGATTGAAGCCAAAGGTTATCTTAATTCATAATAAAAAGCAGATTAAATTTTCGAAATAAATGTATCATTTTCTTTACCTTTTTTGTTTAAGTTCAATATCAACGGTCGGGTGCATTAAATGAGGCTAGGCATAAACAGATGGCTTACTTGGGGAGGGGTGTAATTAAACTAATATGCATATATTTGATTGATTTTATTTCAAGAAAGAGTCAAATAGGATCAAAAGGATGGATCACTTGGATCCATATTAATTTGACAATTTGCCATACTGGCTTCAGGTGGCTTTTTAGTCATCTTTGCTGTCGTGACTGTGTTGGCTCCAGGTGGCATGGTGCTGCAGTGAGTTCTTTTTATTAGTAGCAATAGTAAAATTAAAAAATATTAAAAATAAAAAAAAGAATACAATGTACAGTTAGATTATTAGGATTTTGCGCAATTTAATCGAACCGTGTCCTGATGATAGATTGACTAACAAAAAACATTGCCCTATTGTTCCTGAATCGGTTTTGGTGGAGGTTTTCGTTGTGTGGAAGACATATAACTTCACTTGAAATCCATTTTTTTTTTCATTAAAATTATCTATCATGTACATAACAACATAACATCCATAGCACCAGTAAAAAGAACCACTGTTATTATAATAAAGCAAAAAAATTTATCTGTGTTTCCATAGCTAGGCCTGCTGATGAACAAGAATAGACAACATCCAACCAAATAAATTCTCGTTGTAAAAATAATGTCTTTAATATTATTACTACAATTACTGACAAGCATCCCTCTTTATACCCTCCCAGGAAGTTATTATCTCCCTTGAATCCTTTCTTATAACATCGTCGCATCCCAACCAGGACGACCTATTTTTCGTTTAGCCCTAGACGGTTTGCCGAAAAGGAAAACCTTTAGCAATGTGTCATCTTTCGTTTGCAGAACGTGCCCTAGCCATCTGAACCTTTCTTTCATTTTACCCCTTGAAAGCATGATTGACCCACACTTTTCGTACAATCTACTGTTTGAAATACGGTCAGTCAGTCGGGTACCCAAAATAATCCGTAGGTAATTTATTAGGAAAATATCTAGCAAATAATCCCTCGTTTTTCGGAGTGCCCATGCTTCAGAACCATACTTCATCACTGTTGCTTCTAATATTCCAATATTGGTTCGCAGACCTATATTTCTATTCTTCCTCTTTCCTTTCTCCTTTAACAGGTTATAAGAGGCAAGAACTTGAAATTTCAAGAGAATAATATAATAAAAATAATAGAAAAAAAGAAATCGAAAGAAAGAAAATGAAACATAATAAAAAGAAATGCTCTTTTTCTTCTTTCCTTTCTCCTTTAACAGGTTAAAACAGGCAAGAAATTTAAAATTTAAAGAAAATAAAATATTAAATAGGATAAAAAAAATATTTTTTTCCTCTTTTGATTTCAGATTCTCTAATTTTTTTTTAAATGTTGTTTAAATTCTCTCTCAGTTTCAACTCTGAAAAGGCCTTGTTGTAAACAAAAAAACATTAGTTCGATTGTTCTTCTTTTTCATCTTCCTAGTGGCCGTAGATCCATTATTTTCAAAATTTATTTCTTTGGTTTAGACACGTGAAAATGCCAAATCACTTCAAATTAATTAATGCGCCACATGATTAAACCAGTTACGTTAAAAAGGCTTATAGTTCTATTCAGTTCATTTGTCCTTTAAAAGAAAAACTTGAATTATAATTTCAAGTACATCCTAGAACAAAAACCCACAATTGAATAGTAATAGTATGTCCCTGGAAAAATCGCGTCTCTGTCCCAGGATTTGAACCCGCTTAATGAGTCCATTGCCCTCGTTAATGTCATTTTCTCTTTCAAGACTTTGCCATGAGTTTCTGTTTATTTAAGAAGTTGATGCGTGAAATTGTCACTTTGTTATTTTATTGTTTTTTTTTCTCTATAATACCCTATTTAAAATCTCAGTTATTTGTGGTGTAAATTTCTACAAACGAATTTTGATGTTTCTGTTCAAAAAATGATAGTTAACTTGGATCAATTTCGATGCGAAATATATAAGCCTATTGTGTATGCTTTCTCACTCTTTGGACGTTCCACTGAAGTTAAGAAAAAAAAAATCGACTAATAAACACTAAGCTTAAAGCACCAAGGAAATATTCTCTTTTTTTATTTTTTTATTTTCTTCGAACGCTCCACTGAAATAAAGAAAAAAAATTGACTAACAAACACTAAGCTACAAGCACCAACGTCAATAAAAGAGAAACTCTTTTTCTAAGACAAAGACAAGTGAAAGAATAGATTGTAAATATATGATTTGGGCTATATGTATATTAAGGGGGATGGGGGTAAAGTATTTGCACAGTGAAGTTCGAAAACTACTTCATAATATGCAAAACAGTTGTACCTGACACATTTTGCATGTAGACTCACTACACTTTACCCCACCCCCCTAAAGTGCAAATATATTTTCCATATTTGTTCCTTAAGTATTATATTTCATCAAATTTTATGATACTTCATCAGGAATAGTCAGAGAAACAGGTTCTAATTCGATGAAGAATTTAACATCGGCGTTATAACAGAACAGTACCGAAAATTCTTTTTTTTTCTATAAAGTGTGTTCTATAGTAGTATATGTTATTTTTCGCTTTGCTGTAATTATTCATTTTTATTTTGCTCATTCTAGATTTCATATGTTCATTCTTAGTAATTTATGTTCGTTTTAAGCATGACTTGTTATTTGACTTAATTTTTGCTCGTTTTATGGGCTCTTTACTTTTCACATTTTTTAGTTTCCCACTTTTCTCTAAGATTCCTATTATGCTACACACCTAATTTTCAATAACACTCTTCAAAAAAAGCTCCCTTTTTTAATTAGACGCCACTTTACAAAATTAAACACTTAAATACATTTTTTATGATTTCATGATTTTTTTTTTTTTACACACAAAATGAACAAAAACTAATATTCAATTGGAGCCAATAGGGCCTTTGTTTGACATTTCAAACAAAGGATACCTTTTATCACAATAATATTTAAACCGTCAAAAATAAACACGGATATAATAACTATACTAACAATGACTCTCTTCAGAAAAAGCTCCCTTTTATAATTAGACGCCACTTCATAAAATTAAACACTTAACTACATTTTTATGATTTCACGTTTTTTTTCACACAAAATGAACACAAATATTCAAACGGAGCCAATAGGGAGCTACACTCCAAACAAAGGCTACCTTTTATCATAAAAATATTTAAACCGTCAAAAATAAACACGAATATAATAAAAATAAGGGGGAAAGCACAACCAAGAAAAATTGCAGCTTATGGCAGAAAAGGGAGAAAGGAGGTCACCCCAGCATGGCAAATTCACAATGCTATACTATAAAAGCAAAAAAAAAAGCAAGAGCTTTTTTAACGACAGGGAGGTATAAAAAAAGAAAAGTGATAATACGACGATCTACGATATGTTGCACGGCATAAACACGAACAAATTTATGCTCTATAGTCAGGACTGAAACCTGATTATTCCGTTAAGAAATGTTACCTTGTCTTTAGGCACTTTTTGTAAAACATCGCGTGACTGTTTTCAGATTCGTGATTGGTAACGGGTTACGGACACTACCAATCATATAAAATAAGATAATCTTTCAAAATATAGTGGTAACTATGAGGTATTTATATTGCAACTTGTAATTTGAATTGTCATTTGGTGTGATTTTGTTTCAGTAGAGCCATAACTAAATTACCGTTAGACATAATTACCGTTCAGCGCGTTAGCCCGTTAATAAAGGTTATTGTTTTTGTTTATTTATTTATATATATGCGTTTGTTTTAGTTTGGGGTTGTCCTAAGGAACCGAAATGCTCTCTGGCTTGTATTTTGTGTAAATTTGTCTGTCAATAAACTCTTGGTGAAAATAGTTTAAGTTTTGATATTGTTTGTATATTTTTACATTATTAAGCAAAATACTCCTTTAAATTTAGTAGCCAATACTAGATATTTAAATGTTTTCAGTTCCGGTGAATGAAGATATTCGAGGTTCAGATGGAATGGAGGTGGACATGGAAGTATCTAGTGGAGCAGGCAAATCTGTTGATCATCGTGATAGTGATGAAGATTTATAGGCTAGTTTTTTGTAATCAAATATGATTGGTAAGGCTGCTTTAAACAAGTGGTTTCTCTTTAACTGAAAATCCTTACATTAAATCAATTTTGTAATCAAATATGATTGGTAAGGCTGCTTTAAACAAGTGGCTTCTCTTTAACTGAAAATCCTTAAATTAAATCAATTTTGTAATCAAATATGGTTGGTAAGGCTGCTTTAAACAAGTGGCTTCTCTTTAACTGAAAATCCTTAAATCGCGAGTAATTAGCTTTATCGCGACTAACTTTAAAGTAGTATTTTCAAATTACTTGTGGCTAAGATTCGGTTGTTTTAATTTTTTTTCAAAATGATGGCACTTTAAAAGTAAATTGTATTACTTGAGAGGAAACAGTATTGCTTTGGGTAGTGAAATAAGCTTTTAAGTTACCTTAGAAGATTTATTTTAGAAGAATCAAATCTTTTAATGTTTAATTTTTTATTTCTATTGTGAAACAGGGAAAAAAAGTTTCCTGACTTATCGTATATAAGTTCTTAAATTAAATCAAACTGATTAGCCTTTTCCTACTAACTGTAAACCACTGTTTGAAGTCATGGGTTTGATTTTATTTGTGTTACGGCAGATTTATTGATTTAAAATTATCTGGGTTCACGCTATAGGCCAAGTGATTGATTGTTTTTATTCACAGTGCCCAGTTATATGAAAATGTCAAGAAGGATTACGTGAGAATTATAGGTAATGTCTGAAATAATCATTTTGTCCACAGTATACCGTTAGATAGATCCATAATTATTATATATGCATGTCAGCGTTGCCGTTATTTCTGCCAAAATGTCGAAATAAGCCTAAAACTGGACGCTGCTAGTATTCATATCCTGGAAACGAAATGAGTGTTCGTCACTTCTTGAACGGCATGGATTTGCGATCCATAGCCGTAATGAAGAACGGTTAAGTTCATGGCTCTATCCAGAGGGGTAGGGGGTTTGACTCCTCCCCGAAATATTTTTCCGGCCCGTAAAAACGTAACAAAAATTAATATCATCAAATTTTTACGCGTTAAAAAATTTTTAACCCCCTCCCCCTGTCCAAAAAAGTCATGGATACGGCCCTGGTCAAGCCATGTCATTTAGAGATTTTAGCTCTGCCTGAATAATCAAAATACCCGAATTTGGGCAGGAGTGGAAGCTCTTGCAACGGATGGACAGACATCTGACAATTTATGGGTTTTTTTTATCTTACTTTCGCTCCAGGCCCTTACGTAGAAATTTTTTATGCATACGGGGGGACATAGAAATTGCATTTACTAATTTGAAGAAGTGTGCAGGAATCTGGAAAAAAATAGGAGTTCATGTTGGCCCCCCGTGTATATCTCTGATCGATTCCACAGAGTAATGCTTCTTTTATTTTTATTTTTAATGTATTAAAAATAATGACACTGTTAAAAACATCATTGACAATTAACTTTTAAAAAATTAATTAAAAGGATTTTTTGAAATCATTCAGTCATATTGTAAAATGTTTTTTAGAAATAAAAAAGAAATGCTTCACCTGTTCATAGCGCTCTGTCCGTCTAAGAGAACCTTTATGTGGTCCCGCAATTCTCAAGAAGAATATAATCACTCAAATTCATGAAATCCTCCACCCCCCCCCCTGAATAGGAAAAAAACATATTAAGTAATAAGAGGGATTGCATTATTTAATGATAGATGAGTTCTGGGGCCGAAGAAGTGGTTTTATTTTGATATCTTTGTATTTCAAGATGGTTAGTTCACGTGGTATGAATAATTTTTTTTGGGATGAAGGCCTGATTTGGGTCTCCACTAATCTGGGTTTCCTGCTTTTACTATGCATATGATAAATATGCAATTCTCGATGATCCACAAAAAAACTGCATAAAACTTAAAATCATAAAAATTACTCTATTTTCTCCGTTTCTTCTGATTTCTCTCCCCCACCCCCCTTTCTCCTTCTGAATTAAAAAAAAACCTCCCTCTCCTCCTCCCCAGCAGAGATTGTGGCAACGTTTATGGTGCTGGATGCTATGCAGAATGTATTTGTCTTATTCTACTGAATGGTCTGATTTAAAACTGGATTTTTTTTTATGTTAGTGCTGTTTTCTCCTCTTTTCTTGTATTCTAGTGTCTGATGTACTTGGTATTGTCATTTAATGGTTCTACACGTTTTCGTATGGGAGGAATTGGCTTTAATTAAAAATATGTTCTACTACGACTTTGCAAATAAAATTAAGGGGGAAGTGATTTCAACGATCCTACTCCCAAATGAAATTCTTGAAATTTGTCTTTTTTTAAAATTAATACCAGGGTTGCCATCTGTTCTTTTTTCCCGAAGCCTGTTAAAAAAAAGCCATCTAGTTAGTCTTTGGCACGATGCCTAGTTTTCTTTCCGGTCTAAGTTTATTCTCTTGTTTTTTTTTCCAAATTTGTTATGTCTAAATTTACCTTAAACCGTTTTTTTCCTATTTTAACATTTAACATTCTAATTTTTTCATTGTAATGTTAAACTTTCATTTGACATAAATATTGGGGGAATAGCAAACCTGGGTATTGTGTATGAACCAAGCTCACATGATTTATATTTGAATGCAAACATATGGCATGCACTGTGTATCGCTGAATCTTTTTTTTAAATTATTATCATTATTATTTATTTATATTTTTGTTTAGCTGATTTTTATTATTAATCATTTATTTAAAATCCCTGATTTTTTTTTGGGTGGTTATTGCGGTGATTCATTTTGGCAATGCTGTTTGGACCACGTACATATAACCTGTCCTTTTGTTGAGGGCTCAGCATTACATTGAATTCCCCTCTTTTTATTATCTGATGTTTACACAATATTTCAATTTACAATTAAATAAAATTAATTAAAATTTAAATTTTTGATATATTTTATATCACAATTAAAATGTAATCTATAAATCACAACACTGTTCCACCGATAAAAAATCGGTGGAAATCGGTATTTCACCGATAAATGCTGAGGTCTCATATTAAGTTATTATTAATTGAAATTTAAAGCACACTAATATTCCGCTTCAGCGGTGCCAGTTGGGGGGGGGGAGAGAATTGTACCTTGAATTTTGACAAATATATTTTCCTTTTTGGTATATAAAAAACAGCGAAATCTTTCCTGCCTTGCGTTTTGGGTGGGGAATATTTTTACCAAAAAAAAAAATTATTTTTTTATCCTCTTTTTTTAATGAAAATAAGTCCTTGCCTCTTCTCCTACATTTCTATGAATTGGCCCCCTTGCTCCAATTATAAATAATTGGTCCTTATGTTGAGGTCGAAAAATAAGAGTTAACTAAGTTAATTTTTTCGTTCCACAACACTTTAAACAAAGATTGAGTTTTAATAAAATTGCTATTTTATTGAAATTTTGATCCATTTTTCTGTTTCACAATACTCTGAACTTTATGCAATACCTTTAAATTAACACAGTATAGTTGTATTTTAATTAAACACCAATTTTTTAACAAAAAAAATTAGTTTTTCACTCGAAAATACTTCAAATTTTACACAGCATTTGAAATTATTATGTAATCTAAAGTTAATTACAATTGGTTTTTATTTTTTATTATTTTGGATGATCTATTTCAAAAAGCTGAAATAGTTTTTTTTTTGGCACATTTACGGTTGTTGTGCTTATGAAAAACTCCTTAAATTGCCTGGCAAAATGTGTATGACTCCCTTGCTTGCTTCCTTACCTTACTTCCTTACTTATCTCCTTACGTTCATTGATATGATTGAACAACAAACTTTTAAGCAAGAATTTGTTTTGGTGGAGGGAAAAATCGATAAAAAAAAAAAAAATGAGGGGTGGGTATGATGGTTTGTTCGTATTCTGATTATATACGTTTCCAGAAGTTCCAATTGAAAACTAAAAGTGATGTTGAACTCACTTGAAGAAAAAATAGAAATAATAGAAATAGGAGCGAAAATAGAAAATATTTTTAAATTAAACATGAACAGATAGAAAATTGTACGAAAGAAATGTTTTTCTTAAAGTTTTATAAAGACAAAACTGAATTTGACACAGAAACTTCTGTAAAAAGAGGAAGGGAGTAGATCGGTGAAATGAACTAAGTCACATATTCTTGGGATCTTATGATATTGCAATATATATAGAATATATTGCAAATATATATATATATATATATATATATATATAATATAATACTATATATTTAAATTTACTGCAGAAGTTAGGGTAGCATATAATTGCCCCAAATTTTATTTCTTGTAAAATTATACTTTTAGCATCAAATTAAATTACATACATATCATTGCAATAAATATGCCGTGATAGGGGGATCCTAAAAGGTTGGTCCAATGGGATCCGTAGGAAAATTTGGGAAAACAAGGCATTAAAATGTTAGAAAATCTGTGTAACTTAGGCCTAAAAGCGTAATTTAATTCAAGGATGTGAAATAGCTTTCGTGTGTGTGAAAAACTACAGGGAATATCCATTGGTGTAACTAGAATGGTTGCTGCCATTCTAAAATTTTTGTTTTCTTCAAAAATCTTTGTTTCTTTGTTTTCATTCTAAAAAATTGGCAAATTTTTTTTTAGAAAAAAATATCGTCACAGCTGCGAATTGTTGAGTGGCACCTGCCACTCAAATGACAGATGAGGTCGTCAAATTTATAAATGAGGTCGTCAGATGTTAAGTGGCACCTGCCACTTTAAAATTTGCAGCTTTTATAATTTAAAACCTAACTAGGCAATTGATTTGATTGGTATATTTCAGGCTTACTCTTTTAAAAGGCCAAAACTTTACAAAAAGTAAAAAAACTGATATTTGAAGAAAAATATGACTTTTCAGGCCAAAATTTTCCCACCCCTCAATTAACTTTTTGAGCCCCTTTAGCTATCTTTCTATTCCGCTTTTATGGATGCTTAGAATAAACAACTGGTTTTTGTTTGTATTACTTATTGAAAGAATTGGAAATATCCATATTTATAAGCAATAGGATAAACTTTATTAAAAAAAAAAGAGAAAAATATACAAAAAAATGCCCGAATATTCCTATCTTATTTTGTTTTTCTGTCTCAATTCAAAGTTTTTATTTTTAACTTGAAAGGCAACATCGACTAAGAAATCGTTTGTGACTTAACACATTTTGGATTTCCACCTAATTTTCTACTTCTGAAATTCTTGATCCAAATGAAGGTTCTGATATGTTTTTATTGTTGTGAGGTGTCAGATTTTTGATATGGGATGACATGGAATTTATGTAGAATGTACACAATATAAAATTATTGTCGAAATGTTTGATTTGCATTCATTGTAATGTTTTAATGCTAATTAAAATTGATTTTTTTTTTCACGAGTTAACGCCTTCGAATTACTGACCGTCGTTCTGCCGCAAATGAAATTTAGTAAGTTAGCAAATTTAGCAAGTGAAACTTAGATTTAGACTTAGGCTTTTTTATTTTCTTCTTATTCTGCCTTTGGAGTTTACTCTAGTTTTGTCATTCTCGTAGTTTTTTAGTTTACTGAATACCTCTCTTTGATATGAATCAGCGGAAATCTGCGTTTTGGTCTTTACAATTTTTCGAAATCGAACAGCTAATCTGTTCCGTCTGGTAGTCTTGCTCTTCGTATAAGATTTTAAATATTTTAACATGGGATATCATATAGTTATATATAATTTGTTTAGATCAATATGGGTGCCAATCTGGGAAGGGCAACTGCCCCCCCCCCCCTGCTTAGATCTAGAATAATTTTTTTTAAATCGAAGAAAAATTAAATGTTCCTCTCTATTTTCCAAAAAATACCTTTTTTGTATCTTCTTACATAAGAAAAAATCCTTTTAGCGCCCCTGTGGTCCATATACATTTATTGTTAAAATATTTAAATTTTATTCATTCTAATCTATCAACACTAGTTAAAACTGAGGAACTTATTGTATTGCTTTGTAGAATAAGTTGAGTTTTATATTATTTCGCAGGTTTGTATTCGGAGAAGAAACATCTTCCTTCGCCTGTCCTAATCCCTGTCCCCACTTAGAAGAAACTCAAATTTCAGACTCGCATCTTCAGCATATAGTATTATAATAGCTTGTAATTTTTTTCGTGATCCTCATCCCCATCTCCAACTACCTTTTTTCTCTTCACCACCTACTTTTGGTAAAAGCTAGTGTTTTGTATACTGGGCTGATTCAATTAAGTAGCCTAATAAAGTAAAAAACATATTATATTACTATGTCATATAAAATTAAGTACAATACAAATATAATATAATATTATGGTAAAATTCTAGTTAATTGACTTCTCGCTATCTCGGAAAGGGTTTAGGTTAGGAAAATGAAACTTTCAGGGATGGGTCTACAGGCTAAAGTATGTCCCGGGAAGGTATTTTAAAGTACCCACCTCCACTTCTTCTTCCTCTAGAGGGCCCTGAAATTTGCCTACATGACAGGTCTATACCTATTGAAATTTTGACAAAACAACAGTTTAACTTTAATTTTCAGTTACTAGTTGTTTTTTCTCTACTTTTAGTTCTGAAAATGCAATTCCTGTTATTTGAGTCCCTGAAAGTTTTATTTTCCTAACCTAAACCCTTTCAGAGATAGCAAGAAGTCAATTAACTAAAATTTTACCATAATATTATATTATGGACTAAAATAATAGTATACAATATAAATTACATAACATAAAAATAAAATATAAATACCGGGAGCCCGGCGACGAAGTTGCAACTTTATCCCTCACAATAAAGAAGAAATTGATTTATTTTTAAGCGCAGTATCTTCTAGCTAAGAAAAGGGGGGAGGGGGCTCAAATGTGAGAAAAGGAATGAACGACGCTTTTCCTTTTCCACGTGCTCTGTTTTCGAATTGAAATGGATCATATCTTCTTTAGGCTACTTTATTGAATCAGCCCAGAATACAAAACAAGCATTTAACAAAGGTAGACGGTAAGGTAATACTTGATTTGTCTCCTTTATCACAAGAAAGAAACCCAACAGCAACAAAAATGCAAACTTCTCAAAAAGAGACAAAAAGGTAGTTGGAGATAGGGATGAGAATCATGGAAAGAATTAAAAGCTACTATATTACTGTATGCTGAAGATGAAATTTGTGTTTCTTTAAATATATTTAATAAAAATTATTTAATATATTGCAACATGTAATATATATATATATATATATATATATATATATATATATATATATATATATATATATATATATATATATATATATATATATATATATATATATATATATATATATATATATATATATTTATTGCAATTAATTATTTTTAGATTAAACATTAAGAGATGGAAAATTGTACAAGTTGAGTTGAGTTGAGTTCTTTATTTAACATTAAAATCCATAAACAAAAAAATTACTTCAAGACAATCTCCCCCGTAAGGCTCCATGGCCGGGAAAGAACAGGGGAGAAAAAAATACCAACAACAAAAAAATATAAACAAAAACCAAAAATTGAGTCGCCCACCTTAATAATCTCCAAAAAATGACAAGCTAGGCAGGGGGTAGCACATGATTTCACCAGCTCAATTAAATATCCAACTCAATCCAGAGACATCAACTCCAAGGGAAACCGGAATAAAAAATAAAGACAAAAAAAAAAAAAAACAAACAAACAAAATTATTTACTAGCTAGAAAATCTCTAACATAATTTTTGAACATACCAAACGAGTGGCAGCTTCGTACGAACTCTGGGAGCGTGTTCCAGATCCTGTTGCAAGCTGTCAGAGGGTTGAAGTCAGACCTCACTGACGGTGTGTGAAGAAGCAGTAAATTGTTGGAAGTGCGGAGATGATAAGTCGATTGATCAGAAACAAAAGATATATTATTACATAGGACAGCAGGAAGATGGCCGTGCAACTGTAAAAAAACGAAAGAAGAACAAGAAATAAAATAGAGAGATTTCAAATCAAGCAAGGGTTTAAGTGAAAAACGGTTAGTCTCCTGAATAAGAGTCCTTGCTTTATCATAAAGCTTTGAAAGTGGCTTCAGAGACGAGGGAAAAGTTGACATCCAAATAACAGAACAATATGAAACATAAGACTGAACTAGGCTGCAGAACAAGAGTCTAAGAATCGACCCTGGAAATATATATTTGAGCTTTCTAAGGATTCCAAGACTCCTGGAGACTTTCATTTTAATCAGGTCAATATGATACTTGAACGAAAGATTTTCGTCAAGCAAGATGCCTAGGAATCGAACGTAACGATCCTTAGGTCTACTTAGAGAACCTCTTGATACATTTATTTCATTTAAATCAGGGCAAGCCTTTGAGACTCTGGAGAAAATGAGAAAACATGACTTTTCGACATTTAAGGCAAGATAATTTACATCAAACCACTGGATAACTCTTTCAAAAAGGGCTATCATCCTTGAACGAAGATCAGACTCAGTTCTACCAGTTGTGCCAAGAGTACTGTCATCAGCAAAAGCAATAAGTGTATCCGGTAAGGACAAACTCTTGTCACAGCTAGTAACGAATACTGGTTTACAAAGACGACAGCAAATGGTAGGTTTTAAATTTTTAACCGCATTAATAAGGTCATTGACGTAGATTAAAAAGAGTATCGGCCCAATGACAGATCCTTGTGGAACACCAAACTCTATTCCAGAAGGATTAGAAAAGTCCGGATGAACCGAGATGACTCGACCAGATAAATATGATAGAAACCATGAATAAGCATTCCCTCTTATTCCAATATGGGACATTTTCAGAAGAAGAATCTTGTGTGTTAATGAGTCAAACGCTTTTCGAACATCAAGAAAAAGAGCAGTAGGTATCAAACCAGAGTCAAGAGCTGAATTTAAATAATTCAAGAGAGTTGCACATGCATGCTCAGTTGAATGTTTGGCCCTAAAACCAAACTGAAAATCATGAAAAAAGAGTTTAGAATTAAGAAAATCAAGAAGTCGAGAAAGCATAGCTTTTTCAAAAATTTTACTAAACACTGATAAAAGAGATATGGGACGATAATTTGCAGGATCATTCCTTGATCCACCTTTAAAAAGGATGATAACACGAGCACGCTTTAGAGCACTTGGGAAGACACCATTTTCAAAAGAAAGATTGACAAGTCTCGTGAGGGCACACAAAATGACAGGAAGAATGAACTTGACAACCTTAGTCGGAATACGGTCTGGGCCAGAGGATGAAGAACCCCTCAAACAATTGACAATTTTGGCTATTTCAGCTTCAGAGACAGGTTCCAATGCCATTGATTTAGGACAAGGTGGTCCTAGATAAGACCTAAAATCAGGTAGAGAAGAAGAAGGACTTACAGAAGAGGCTGTATTTTTGCCGATATTAGCAAAATAGGAAGTAAACGCATCTTGAACTTTTAGCTCACCCTCTACATTTTTCCCGTCAATCACAACACTTGAAGGGACAGAAGGAGGCACAAAAGATGGCCTGATAACAGAATTGATTACTTGCCGTGTCTTCCTAATGTCTTTACCGCACGCAGAGAATTTTCTATGATAAAATAACGATTTAGCTTTTCGGCAAAGCGAATTGTAAACTCTTCTATAAGCTTTGAAAAGTTGAAGCCGAGAATCACGCGAAAATGGCTTAGAGCACCTGTAAGCCTTCCAAAGATAATTTTTCTTCCTCCAACTTTTAAGAAGTCCAGGGGTCATCCAAGGATTCAAAGGGGTTGTTCTTTTCGATGCTGGATTCGACTGGGGTGCATTACATGTATCAAAGATAACTTCTTTCAAAGAATCATAAAACGAATTAAACAAAGAATCTATGTCAGATCCATTTTTAGAAATACTCCACGAACGACCTGCCAACCGTGACCTAAGAATATGCAAGCCCTGATCATTAAATTTTAAAGAGGAAAAACCAGCTTCTTAGCTCCTCCTTGGCAACGAATCGGAAAAATCATACATGGAAAAAACAGGAAAATGGTCTGAGATATCACTCATCAATATAGAATTTCGCACCAACGTCAAAGATGAAAAAATATTATCAAGCAAAGAAGCGGTAGTGTTAGTTATGCGAGTTGGAATGCATGCAGAAGGTAGTGTTCCACAAGCGAGCATTGTCGAAAGAAAATCCAAGGACGAGGATGACCTCCGGTCACACAAATTAAGGTTGAAGTCGCCCATAATTACAAGTTCACATGAATGAAGTTGGATTATTTCCAAGACCTCATCAAGAATCTGAAGGAAAGAGGAACAGACCCACTAGGAGACCGGTATATATTACCAACAATCAAAGCTTTAGCTTGGGTTTTAATCTCAATAAATATGGATTCAAAAATTCCTTCTTCATTTCTTGACAGGTCATGTCTAACAGAGTACGGAAGATATTTCGAAACATAAACAGCCAGGCCACCTTTAGCCATCCTACTTCGATTCAAATATTCCATCTTGTACCCAGGGAGATGCAATAGAGATTCGTTTTTTGAATCAAGGAAAGTCTCACAAAGACCAATGAAGTCAGGGTGGCAACTACGCACTATTTTTTTCAACTCATCAAACGAAGAGCAAAGACCCTGAACATTAAGCTGAAGTACAGAGAATCTACCATCTCGTTTGGATACTCGATCTAAATCAGATACGTATTTACTACTAACTGAAAAATGGGGATTTGATGGTGATATATATATATATATATATATATATATATATATATATATATATATATATATATATATATATATATATATATATATATATATATATATATATATATATATATATATATATATATATATATATATATATATATATATATATATATATATAATACGATATATTTAAATATATTGCAGAGGTTAGGGTAGAATATATTTGCTCCTAATTTTATTTCTTATAAACTTATACTTTTAGCATCACATTAAAATACTTACATATCAGTGCAGTAAATATGCCGTGATAGGGGGATCCTAAAAGGTTGGTCCAATGGAATCCCTAGGAAAATTTGGGAAAACAAGGCGTTAAAATGCTAGAAAATCTGTGTAAATTAGGCCTAAAAGTGTAATTTAATTCAAGGATGTGAAATAGCACACTCTAAAAGTGCAAAAACCATAAAAGTGAACTCTAAAGATGTAGCCTCCCTTTTGAGTCTGATGAACAACCGTCTTTATTTTAGAAAATGGTGGGTATGACATTAACAATTTTAATCAATTAATTTTAACAATTAATTAATTAAATCAATTTAATCAATTAATTAATTAACAATTTTAACAATACTCAATGTCTATTTTAGAGTATGATATTAACAATATTCAATTGCATAGAATTTTTTGGGTTTGTTTGTGTGAACATGATAATTGCAATAGAGTGGAACACTTATTTACACAAATAATAACACTTTGAGCTCTAGAGTTGTATTGGCATTAGCATGTGGTTTTAATTTCCCAGAGGAGATCTTTTTTTTCATTGTGCAACAAAACCTGGTCAGGACATTCTGGATATAGAACTTAGAGATCCTGGAATAGCTGGTCAGGAGAACTTCCGGAGTAGCGCATTCAACTTTGATACCAACTATTGCGACTTCTGAATCCAGACCATGCTCTTCGCAATGCTTCTAATGGTTGCTTCGATGTCTTCAAAATATGAGCTCGAACTTCCGTGAACGCAATATAATTTAAACCGCTTATGCTTCTATTTTGATCTCTTCCCTCCAGGGGCGTAATTTGCTATGGGACAGGGGAGCAACTGCCCCCTCCAGACCCAAGTTTTCCCTCCACTCCCCCTCATGTGAAATTTAGTTTCTGCAAAAAAACTGGTCAAAATTAAGATAAGCCTGCATAATTCAAGTATCCAGAAAAAGGGCTTATTTCGGTTTAGTGTATCTTTGCCTTTATGGTAACATATGATTCATTTTTCAGTTTTCACTGTCATTTTCACTTGATTATGGAGAATTACCTCCAGTTCCCCTCTCAAAGATTTTGACGATATTGCGTCACTGCTTCCCTCCGTGTCACCTCGGCCAGTCTGCACCACTACAGCCCCCTATTTACGCTACTGGTAGTCTTGACTGTGAGTAATTGCGGAAAAAATGAGGGAAGAACAGTTGCTATAAAATAGTCTACATATAAAGCAAAAATGGCTTAGACCTACATCACCCTGTCTGCTAAATAACAGAAATCAAAATACTTCGGTGAAGCCACGGGTCTAAACATCTCCCTGTGCCCTATGCGCATGTTTTGTTTGAAACTCATCCCTCTCCTTTTGATTACGTTAATGTTTGAGGCCAATCTTTTGTTCGTATACCTCTCCTTCTTTATTACGCGCCTGTTTGAAACCAAAATCTCATTAATGAATGATTAGAGTTTTGGTCATTATTACAACTTCTCCGGGTCGCTCTTATTTAAGTTAAATCATAAAATGCTGTGCTTGAAGCCCCTCTCCCTTTTATTATGTGTATACTTTACTTACTTTACTTTCGATTGGAAACAGACGCTACTCTGCCTCGCCTGGCATCCATATTTTCACCAACAAAAGTCTACCATGAGGCACGGTCAGGTGCAGCATCTGCGACATGGTATAGCCAATTTCTTCTCGGACCCGCCCGAAGAAATGGAAGCCTTCAAGCGGTCCACCACCGTTTTTATCATTTACTACCAATGTTTCTTCTGGCCTCCAGAGCAACGGCTCCAATTTTTTGAGCGGCTGTACTTCCAATAGCGGACTCCGAGCTACGTCAGTGGTCTTCACGCCTTATACAATAGCTCAGTCATACAGTACCTCGTTTCTTTACCATTTCTGAGACTATTGTTTCCAGCGCTCACGGATCTACTTCTTGGATGCTTGTTCACGGCACGGGACGCGTAAATTAAGAAGGAGGCAATCGTATCATCTAGTCATCTAGGTTTCTACTATTTTAAGCTTCGACAACCCACGTTTCACACCCGTATAGGATAGTGCTTCTCATAATTGCCTCGTCGATTTTAATTTTCAGTGAGACTTATGCTTCGATGCTTTAATTGAGGTTTGATGCGCTGAGCAAAACTAGTAGAGGCTAGTTGAATATGCCTTTGCTTAAGGTCAGACCCCCACCCCCTCCAGATCGATAAGGATCCGAGGAAGACGATTTCTCCAAATTGTTCAATGCTGTTTCCGTCCAGGGATATAGAAGGCGACTGAGAATGGTAACTTCGGCCTCTGTTGGATTAATTTTTAATCCTACTATGCCAGAGTAGTATGTATTTTTGTTCATCTTCATTTGGGCTTTCAGTGAATCATCCTCTGCGAGGGCAATGTCATCAGCATAGTTAAAGTCAGTACCTGAACACCTTTTTGAACCATCACTACTTCGTGCGTACTCACAACTCTCCATAATCCAATCAAGTACGTAATTGATAAAGATAGGGGGTGGACGTCGCCTCGCTTACTCCTGAATCCATAGCAAATTTTTCATAGTCTTCACATTAAGCCCGTACCCTCATCTGCGCGCCCTCGTAGTGCGCTTTTAACAGGTCTTTGAAATGCGAGGGAATTCCATCCTATTCTAAGAAAGGACAGAGAGCTTATCACTCGACGGAATCGATGGGGGGCGAGGGATGACGACGAATATAAGAATCAGCAGTAAACCATATCTATGGTGCTGCTGTATCAGTATCTAATCAGTTTATAATATACGTTGTAATCATTCTCGTAACTTTTTTAAGTCACTCTTTTTTAAGTTAAATCCAAAAATATTTTATCTATACCCCCCCCCCCTCCCACCCGCTTCCCTTTGATTACGCGCATGCGTGAGGCCAATCTCTTTTAGCATATTATATACGATTTGATCATTCTCTCAACTTCTGCAGAACTCTTTCAAGCACTAAAACGCTTCATGCGCATCAGGCAGGTCTTCAGAAATTTTTGGGGGGAGGGGGAATAATAAAAAAACAATTATTCGATAGGTTCAATAAGAAGAACCCATAAACTCGTGAAAATATAGGTTTTTGTCCTCTTCCCCCTGCCTACATCTTTGATCCGTAGCCCCCCACCCTTTGATTACGCGAATTTTTAAGATTTTTTTAGCATTCAAATATACGTTATGAGCAAGACCGTATCCAAGGGGGTTGTTGCGTTTGACCCATCCCCCCCCCAAAAAAAGAGTCTGACTCGTAAAATCGTAACAAAAATGCATATAAACAAATTCTTGACGCGTTTTTTCAAGTTTTTCTTTGTGACTCCCCCCGTCCCTAAACAAAATACTCCCCCCAGGACAAAGTCCTGGGTACGTTCATGGTTCTGAGCATTGTTGCAACTTCTTTAAATTGTTTTTTTTTTTAAGTTTAGTGCTAAAGTGCTTCTTCTGTACATCCAAATTAGCAAGACCCAAAGGTAAAATAAGTTAATTATAAACAAGTTTTTCAGTTGCTTAACTACTCGGGTTAAGTTCATTGCACTATGGTTATTAAGTAGGATGGTGAAAGTTTCATCTGGTGACCCACTGACGGCGGCTAGTTCGGTGAACCTGGGCTCATAGGCTTAAAATACGGATGCCAAATAAATTGGCCGTGACTTTGGATTCGTTTTTCTTCACGGAAATGTTTTTCTTTGCCAGGAATACTAGAAGAAAGTTTTGAAATGTCAAGTTTAAGTCCTGTTTGGAATTTCCAAAGTAATTTGCCCTTGATGATTTTAAGCGGTTTTGGATTAACCCCCTCCTTCCTTTTCCCACGATCATTGGGAATTATAGTAAAATCCTTCGTGTAAAATTTAGAGAAGAAAATTGATTCTTCTTTGAAGAAATTCGGATATAGGTTTCCTAGGTTTTAATGACCGATTTTGTAAAATTAATTTTTATGAGATTAAAAATTTCAAATTTATTATTGTAAAATTAATAATTCCATAACCAGTGATGACGGGGAGGAAAGTGGGAGCTGACTGGAGTTAATCCGTATGGTAGAACAGGACTGCAAAATGGTTAATTAACGTAAGGGGGTAAATATAGAAAGAATGTAGTTTAGGTTTTTTAAGCGTATGTTAGGGCTTGATAATAAGTTTAATGGGTTACTACTAAGAGGGGATATAGGAATAAAGTGTATGAGATAGAATAGGTTAATTAGTATGTTTAAATATCCCAGGAAAGGGTGTCATCGATAGAAGATAATAGGCTATCTAAACAAGTATTTTTAATGATGCTTCAAGATAGGAGGAAGGATTCGTTTCCAAATCTGGTGAAGAATATAATAGACCGTGCAGGACTAGGTAATTGTTGAAATGAGGGATAGGGGGGGGGCTAGGGACTGTATTTAGGTTAGTTCCTACTAGGCTAGCGTCTCAGGAAGTTTGGGTTTGCCAAGCTGAGAAGGCCACCTCGCCGTCCCTCGGACTATATGCGGAGGTCAAGGAGAACTGGGGCGAAGAAATTTACCTAAAAATGGAATTGGCTCCGGAAGATTTGAAATGGATAATGTATGTAAGGGGAATTTTATGTCTCTTGGTAGGAAATATTTAGGGAGGGATGGTCCTCACAGTTGCCCTATGTGTGGAGAGATGGATGAGTCTTTGCATCATTTTTAGGGAAATGTAGGGAGTTATACCTGGAAATATTTGGTAGGGACGTCGGGGAAAAGATTTTATTTTAGATATTTTGAGAAATAGGTATTATTTAAATAAAAATAATATTCGAAAGCTCATCCGGGTAGGTATGAGGTATTGTGACAATTTTATTAAATAATCAGTTGTAGTTTCTTTTCAGTTTTTGTTTTGTTGCTGTATTTTTTCGCTTGTTTTGTGTATGTCACCATGGCCCAATTGGGCTTTCGTGTGAATAAATCTATCTATCTATCTATCATACTAAATTAAGTAAGATCCTCGTGAGAAGCTCAAGACAAAGTTGCTAAAATTACAGAGAAAAATTTTTGGGTAGGCTCAATTGCTGTCACGCAGCAACCGGAAACTGGAAGGCGCAGTCAATGGCTGAGTTTCCTATAAGATCTACCCTCAAACCAATAATGCGTTGGGGCAATAACGGGCACACGTTGATTAAGAAATTAGAATGACAGGTTAATATTTAAATAAAGAAATGGGCCTTTTTTTTCTTTCTTTTTTAATTCTATCCTGTGTGAGATTTGGCTGGAAAAATTTTCACCTCACCAATACCAGTCCAAATTCATTTTAAATAACTGAATTCTTAGAAGATTTTCACCTACTATGTGTTTTATTAGGTTTTATTTACAGAGACCACCCCCCCCCAGTTTGTCAGCATTGATAAACATAGAAAAAAATCAAATTAAGGTTCAGTCAAATACTTTAGACATATTTCATCATCGGCTCCTGCAGGACAAAGGTGAAATTTTGGCATTCAACCCCCCCCCCCCCCCCTACCTCCTGTTTAAGGAATAAAAAGTGTACTAGGTATGAAACAAAAAAGTGAAAAGACGAGGATTTTATCAGCCTGTAACAAACTATGAAAACCAAAACAAGCAATTATTTCGAAAAGGACCTCCACCAAGTCGTCCACAGTGCTCAGAAAAAAAACAATCAAACAAACAACACAGACAAAATCTAATCTTTTGAAGTGAACCCTACAAGAAGAGAAAAGACACAAGAAGAAAGACACACGACTTGGCGGAGGTCCTTGTCGAAATATTTGATTGTTGTTGTATTCATAGTTTGCTACTGACTGATAAAATCCTCATTTTTTCTCTCTCTCCTTTTTTTTCTTTTCTTTTTTTTTTTTTTTTTTTTTTTTTTGATACGTCATGTGTAACCAGTTTGGTCTTAGAATGTATTAATGTACAGGATGTGGCACCCACATTTTTATAATATAATCTAATCTTAATCTAACATTAATCTAATTAATTAAACATTATAACAAACATTAATAATAAACATTACAATTAATAACACATTAATTTATACATTAATACATTAATACATTACAAACATTAATAATAAACATTAATAATAAACAAAAATAATAAACATTAATCTAAGTTAGAACGTTTCATAAGAATTTTTAGTCAATTTTGGTGATATTGCCATCTGTATGGTCGATTTTCGCCACGCCACGTCTTTTTTCGCCACGCTTGGCGCATTTGGTACGACACAGCGTGTACATGATTTTCAAAAGCGGGCCACCTCTCTTTCAAATTAATAGTCAAATAACTTAGAACATATTTATAATATTCCTATCTCTTGTTCTCTCCTCTAAAATTCATAATTTTGAATCATTCTAGTTGACTTAAGAGAAAAAATTTAGTATAAATGTGAAAGAAAAAAATGTTTTATTGTTTATTGCAACACTTATTTTATGGAACTGTCGGACCTAAAAAAAGACGGTCCAATCGATTTTCCTCTAATTTCATTGCAATGGGCTTCAAACGAAAGGCAAAAAATTATGGCTTGAACGGGCATCTTTTAAAGCTTTTGACTTTAAAATTTGCTGAAGCTTCAAACTAACTGATCCCTTTAAAAAATAACTGCTTCAAACTAACTGAAGCTTCAAACTAACTTCTCCTGAAGCTTTCAAACTGAAGCTTTCAAACTAACTAACTCCTTCAGCAGTTAACTGCTGAAGCTTCAAACTAACTTGTATATGTAAGTTGCAACTATGCAGCTACACGGAAGTATTGACGCACTCAAATAAAAATGTAAGTTAATCTTCTGTAATAACTTTATATATATATATATATATATATATATATATATATATATATATATATATATATATATATATATAAGAAAACGATGCACCATCGGATGCAGGTAAAGGTAAAAAAGGATGCGGCATTAGACTTTACAGTCCCTGCTGTTTTCTTAGCCGTTTGATTTCCGTTTCTAACCCCTTCAGCCAAGAACTGCAAAGGGGGGTTGGGGGCCAGCCATCCTGTGCTTTCGCGCACCCTCCCTGTTTACCTTCCCCAGATTTCTCCAGGCACCCATTTAGAGCTGGGTCAACTCTGGCTAAGCTTAAAGAGTCGCGCCACTGACCCCCGTCCCAAACTGAAGAATTGGATACACTGGGACTCGAACCCGCGTCCTCTCAGACAAAGGATCCCGAATCCAGCGCACAAACCCGCTCGGCCAGGACAGCTTTTTCGATGCAGGTAGTATTGGTATATGAAGGTATATGATAACCATGCATTCTGTATGACGGATGAATGTTCTCCTGTACCCACTAAATGTGGGTGCTAAGAGCTTTCGAAATTCCTAAGCCTATTGGTTGTCTCACAGTTTTTGTTTTTTCTTGATCGCATTTTTACCTTGTTCGGAATAAAAAGTTTGCTTTGGTGCAGAAAAGGGCTAGAATCGGTAATTTTCTGTGACATAATTTTCAGCGCATAGTGCATATCACGGCACAACAATAAAGTGCACACCGGCTGTTAGGAGGAGGACATTAAATCTTCTGTAACAGCGGCAGACGAATCTGAAGTCTCGAAAATCGTGTTTTAGGCCGAAGATCAGGACCAATGATAGGACCTTCCGATCAACTTTGGAAAATGTTTCTTTTTTGGCCAGAGTGTTTAAATTTTTAAGGAGGGGTCCTTTTGATTAATATAGGAGAACATTTTATATCCTAGGTAGCCTTTCTGGCTACCTTGTTTTTGAAGGAATGACAAACCCCTTATGTTTAGTATAACTGTATTTAACTGAGTGGGCACCCTTGCGTGATTCCCTTTGTTCTTAAAGTATTAATGAGTGGTGTTTTAGGGGGTATCCACCTAACACATACGAGATGACCTCTAATATGTAATTAAAAACGGAAACGTTTTTTTTTCATGAATTTAAAGTTTTGCTAAAACCTTAAATGATCAAAAAATACTTTATTCTATGAAAGAGATAGCCTCTCCCTCAACATTACTCACCCCTTAAATTGAAGTTGACTTCTTATCTTAATGCTTTAAGAGTGAATGCTCGATTGTAACAAAAATTGGATACAAAAGTTTAACTTCTTTACCGCAACGATTCGAGAATCAAATGGCTCATTTAGTTATAATTGATTTAAATAATAAAATTTTCGGGTCAAATGCTTTGAAATGTAATCGGGCAATGAATCACCTGCAATAAAGAGATCGTTGTATTTGTTGACTAATAAGATTCCTCATGAAAAATATTTAGCGTATGCATTTACAATTGTTCTATAAGTTTTACAATTTATGTTCGCATTGTTTTTTAACGTTGCTCTAAGCAACGTGGTACTATCGCGGAAATTTTTGGTTGTCCTGAATTTCTTCAAAAAAAAAAATGGAAGTAGTCGCAGCAGTAGTTTAAATTTAGACAACATCTCCCGCAACATTCCCTAAAAGTTTCACCTCATAGCCCTTAGCTTTGGCAGTAGTAGTAGTAGTAGTCGTAGTAGTAACTGTAGTAGTAGTAGCAGTTGCAGCTTAATGGTAGTAGCAATTGCAGTAGTAATAGTAGGCAGTATGCAAACAAGTTTCTATTGGCTGGCTCAACATTATATATATATATATATATATATATATATATATATATATATATATATATATATATATATATATATATATTGTAGGCAGTATGCAACCAGTTTCTATTGGCTGGCTCAGCCTCCCCCTTAATATGCCCTGAAAGTTTCGACTTTAATACACTAGGCCATTCCTGGGATATTGTTGATATACCTTTGTGACAACCTGCATGCGCATAATATGTTTTGATTTTGTTCAACACCCCCTTAAGCTTTTTCTGGAATTTCCATACCTTTTTGACAACCTGTATGTGCATAATATGTTTTGATTTAGTTGAACACCCCCTCAAGCTTTCTCTGGAATTTTCACCTTAATACTTTTTTTTAATCGTATATTATTTCTATACGATTATATTGTATTACTTTTAAATTACGATATTAATTTACGATATTAATTATATTACTTTTAAATTTTACCAAATATATAAACTTAAAGTGACTGAACAAATCTTAAAGCTAAATATTGTAATTTAAAATTCTAATCGAACTCTTGAATCAAACACATTAAAATTCCGAGATAATTAGCTTAAATTTTAAAACTATTCCATACATATAGATTCCTTCTTTTTTTGTATACCAGAATTAAAAACTCCCTTTTCTAATCTTCTACCTAAAACCACAAAATGAAAAAAAAAACAAAAAACACACACAAATAAAACCTTAAACCTTTAGACTTGTAATTTTTATACTTTATTTTAGACTTAATTTTAGACTTCTTAACTCTCCTTTTTTTTTTTTTAACAACACATCCTTACCCACCAAGACCCAAAACTATTCCCTTCTACTTTAGGCCAAACACATCTTCAAATTTCTTACACTTCATAATCCTTATCATTTTTCCTTCTGTTTTCACACGATTTATCAAATCCTAATCTTGCTTCTGCTTTTCTTTTTGCCTCCACGCGTAATAACAAAAATGCGGTACAATGTAAGCTATTGTCCTTATATAGGCCTCATCATCTACTTTTTGGTACACAGATTCCACTAAAATAACTTCATCTTTTTTACCTGTAACATTTGCTAATAAATTTCTCAGTCCTGCTACATTGGTTTCTTGTTTTTCACGTTCTAACATTACGTGACATTGCGTTTCTAGTTTTTTCTCGCATAGCTTACATAGTCCATTACTACAATTCAAATTCATCTTTACTTTAAACTCTTCTGTGGGAAACAAATTATGCATAAAGAACAACATGTGTTCTTCAACTTTTAGCGGCAACAGGCAACTTTTTAGCAGCATGAAACCTTTGTCCACCTCTTTTTCACTATAACTTCCATCTTCTATGATCTTTAGTGGAGGAAACTGTTTTTTTTTTTTTAACAATATTTCTTAAGTTTTTTTTGTCAAATTTCCAACGTATCTCAAGCAACATTCCTAATTTTTCTATTTCATAAATTTCTTCGAATGCTTGATTATATCAAGCATTTTCTTTTCTTTTCCATGTTTCATACCAAACTCTTGTTGGTGATTTTTTTTTTCCTTTTCATTTGTTCCAACATCGTCCTAATGAAGAGTTCTTTCATCTTACATTCCACATGTATGACATTAAGGCCTCAATGATTTCTATGTGTAAACATATTTTCCGTTTTCAAATTAGGTGGAAACTTTTCATTCTATATGTACTGGTAAATTGCCCTTACAATTTGCTTTGGATGTGTCTTTTGGTTGCGAAACAAAGAACATATACCATAAAACTGGGCAAGCATAAGTAGGCGTTCTGGTGAACAGTCAGACATCTTCTATTTTAAGGGAATTTTTGAGTTTCGATATCGTTCCACTTTCCGTTCGGTTTCAACTTCTTTGAAAAAACATTCCCAGTATTTTACCTGCTACCCAATGCCCAATGCTACCAAATACCCAATATTTTAATTTTTTCTTTCTGGGGATCCCCTCACACACCTCTTCTACTTCATCTCCCAATGATAGTATTTAGAACGGCCACTTTGAATCTTCTGTTTCTGTGTAGGTTGTCAGATCATCCACAAAACTGTTCAACTTTATTGCCACATTTTCTATTACAATGTCACTTATTTCCCTTTCTAAATATTTGAGTAACGGGTCAAAATACAGTTCAAACAGTAAAAGACTCAGCGGGCACCCTTGGAGCACTCTATCTTCTGCTTCAAATTCTCCCGTAACGTCGCTATTCACACAAATTACTTGTACTGTTTTGTTTTTTTCAATTATCCTGTATATCCATTTTACGAATGTCTCTTGGAAACCGTAGTAATTCATGATCCATACTAGAATTTTTTTTCTTGTTTTATCGAAGACCTTTTTAATATCATAACTCGTTATCCTGTACTTTATTTTCGTTTTTTTTACTTCCTGCTTGCATTATTACATCTCTAATATTAGCCAATTCATCTGCTGTTTTCCAGTTTTCTTGTCCTCCTCTTTGGTTTACTCCTCTTTGGTATGGACGGTAGCACCTTTTTTAGACGGTTTGGTAATACTTTAGATATAATTCTGTAATCGCAATCTGTGATATTGACTGGCCTCCAGTTGTTGAGGTCTTCAGAGCTACCTTTTTTCGGTATTAATTTCATGATCCCTAAATAGTGTATCTTATCATGTTATTTAGTAATTCATCAAAAATATCAGTCAGATGTTCTGAGGCCACCTTAATACCCTTAGCATCAGTAGTAGTAGTCATAGTAGTAGTTGCAGCATACACTGAGTGCCTTTTGGCTAGTTCCTCATCCCTCTAGACGAGCTCTGAAAGCTTCAACTTAATACTCCAAGCTATTCGTGAGAAATCGTTCTTACACTCTTTTCTGAATGCACATAGGGTATTTAATTTTAGTTCAACATCTCCCTAAGTATTCCCTGAAAGTTTCAACTTAACATACTTAGTGTCTCATAGTGTCTCTTGGTTTGTTGAATATGCCCTGAAAGATTGAAAAAATTGTTTGAATGTAAGAAGTTCCACGAAAATTAATGACAAGATGTCCAGGACATTAAAATGAAAATATGTTTTACCCATGGGCCCGGCTTCGGTCCATTCATATCCGAAATCCATAATTTGCTAAGATTTTTCTTTTGCTAATTTCAAAAATTTGAACCTTTTATGGCAGGGCCACATTTTCGACAGTATTGATACTTTGAACCGTGAAAGTAAATATGTAGCACTAATTAGTTAAATTTGCGTACACGCTTCGCTCGAAATAAATCATACATTGACGATGTGCTGATTCCCAAAGACAACCACAGCTTTAAACTGTTTTGCCGCATCTTTCTAAACTGTTTGATTTACCTTATTTTCTTATGATTTTTCACCCAAAATTTTCTTACATTTGGCACCCACTACTACTAAAAATGCAATACTGCAGTATATAAAGCTAAGCAGAATTAAAATATAAATTGAAATATATATATATATATATATATATATATATATATATATATATATATATATATATATATATATATATATATATATATATATATATACATACAAAGGTAAAGGACACGGCATTAGACTCTACAGTCTCTACCGGCAGTGCTGATCTCCGTTACTTGGCCCTTCAGCCAGGAAGTACAATGGGGGGTTATATATATATATATATATATATATATATATATATATATATATATATATATATATATATATATATATATATATATATATATATATATATATATATATATATATATATATATATATATATATAATCATGCTGAAGACACTGAAATTTAGTCCTCCACCTCGAGAATCAAGTAAAGCCGCATTTTAGCATAGGTAGCTCGACTGTTTTTCCGATCACCCCAGGGGCTTATCACAAAAAGTAATCACAACAAAACAGCAATTATGGCCCAAAGAGAACCAAAACTTCCAGCGAGTGACAATTCTGATTTGCTCTCAGTTTCAAGGTTTTTCATCAACATATTCTTGCTTAGTACGGTAAACTAGTTCATATTGGTATGTTTACCCCCCACTTCCTCGAAACCCCCCACGGGACATCACATTCAGCCATTCAATCCTAAACGAAAGTGAAAACTAGAGTCATCAAACGCTTAACCAAAAAGATTGATGACTCTTAACCTTTCGCGCGGATATTTTGTTTATTCGACATTCACTTTTGAACGGTACTTTACTTAAAAGATATTACAAAAAAACTAGCTTTGAAGCAGATTTAGGCTGGAAATTCAGAAAATTTGTACTAAAATATATTGGTCAGTTATACTAAATAACATCTTATACCGCACTGTCTTTGCCGCCTATTAATTGAAAAGAAACTTTCAAAAAAAAGTGTTTCAAAGAAAAGTAAACAGCTACCTAAAACCAACGAAGGTCAAATAAATTTTCAAACTTAAATTAAACAGAAATCACTGCCAATTGAGGTGCAAAATGAACTGAAATTACAATGAATAATCAGGTCAGACTTAAAACGAACAGAAATTACAATGAATAATCGAGTCAGTTTTAAAACAAGCAGAAATTACCACAAAAAGGAGTAGGGATAACGCCTCTAAACCTTCTAAAGGCTAGAGCGTCATTTGCACTTTATTGAAAAGATTTTTTCAAAATTTATTATCTCAAGCAGTGTGCTTTTGTTTGTCTATGAAAATAAAACAACAACATCAAAAAAAAGAAAATCAACATAATAACTAGGATCATGGTTGCAGCAGCAGCTGCAGTCTAGTAAAGAGTGAACCAGAGCCCATAGTAACCAAAAGCTGAGAAAACGTGTTTTGGAAAAAAGAACTGCCTGGTGAGGAAAAATTACCATCTAACACTGATTCAGGAATGGTAACCATTTTTTCGGTTCATCCTAAAAGTAAAAGTTTATTGCTGAAAGAAATTTATGGCGATTTCGGAAAAATAGACTGAAACCCTTCAAAATGGCGTCAGATCAAAAAGTAAAAGTCCACCATTGGAGCCAGCATAGTAAAAAAAAAACTTGTTCAGGGGAATTACAGTCCCCCACCTTGAACAACAAGGAAAATCACGTTTTTGCATGGGTAGCACTGATCTGTCTCCCGTTTTTGTTATTTCTTTTTGTTCTTTTTTGTTTTTGTTCTTATTGTTATTTCTTTTTTCCTTTTTTCTCCAGAGCTTGAGGGTCACCAGAACATTACAGAGAGATGTTTAAAAGCTCATTTACAAACAAGTTCTCGTATCTAATTGATTTTTATAAATTCCACCATCTCTAAGTGCCATATGGCACTGAAAATAGCACTTTGTGCCATTTTCACAAGGAGTGTGGGCTGGCACGTATGCAGGGGGGCCCTCACCCCCCCCCGAAATTTTGTGAAATGTTTAATTTTCCCATGGTTTCTTGGGATTTCTGCCAAAAGTAGGACATTTATTAAGTATTTAGATACATGTGTAAAGCCTTTTTTGTGGGATTTTACAGCATGCAATTATCCGGTCAAGTCACTGCCCAATTATTAACCATTTTCTGTCTAAATTTTTTACCCTCTTTAAAGTTATTAGCAATTGTACTGTTATTTTTTTTTGTAAAGAGAGTTTGCTTTCCACAGCAAAATAGAATTATCCTTGATATTAGGGCGTTTATCCCCCCTTTTCAGGATAAAGTACAGCTTTTAATGGATCAATTTGGGAAACTATTATTTTTCATTAAAATCTACGTTTTTACAACAGAAGAACTACCCCCCACAGCACCCATATTGCACTGTTAACCCTAAAATTTCCCTTTCAGTGGGATATAATAGATTAATCACTGGTTCTAAATCGCTATGAACATAACGTGAGCCTAAAACGTACTTTTGAGGCTTCAGTCTTCTTCCCCCCATCCGCTACAATACTAGAGATTAAAGTTAATCTGTATTTTCCGTTATACGTGCTTTTTGCATTACTGAATAAAAAAAAGTGCTACTTTATCTCTGCTGTTTCGAAGGTTTTGCCCCCCCCCGGGAAAAAAAATTCCTGCGTACGTGCCTGAGTGTGGGTAAGGGGCTACCAGAACATCGTAGACAGATGTTGAATAGCTCATATAGAACCTATTGCTTATATGTAAGTTCTTCTTATAAATTCCACCATCTGCAAGTACCAAATGACACTAAAAATGGCGCTTCTTTGCCACGTCTCAAGTGGAAAATCTAAGGATAGTGGACCACCAGAACTTCTTAGAGAGATCTTTAACGGCTCATTTGAAATCTAACGCTCATATCTACAGGCCTTTTATCAATTCTATCATCCTTAAGTGTAATATAGCACTAAAAACGGCACTTTTGGTGCCACTTCTTAAGTGGAAAAGCTTTGAAGTAATAAAATTGTACAATTGTAATAATTATGGTCCAAAATTATTAAGTGGAGGTTTACAAGATCCCCCCGCATGCTCCCCCTCCCAGCCCCCTTAGTAAGTTTCATTAGTCCGTTGTGAGAATTCGCTAAGAACCCTTTGTCTTTAACACAGTCAGCCGACGTTCATAGAAAGACAACTGGTTTGATTTTGAAACTCCAGATGACTATTCCTTGGCGTACCCCCTCCCCTCCTCCTATTCGCAAAAGTTCAGATTCGCCGAACATAGTTTAATGGTCTCACTCTTTACAATAGAAGCTTTAATCAACTCAGCGTTTTATAATGACCAATTAGAAACATATTTGCTGTAACAGGATTCATAGGAGATAAGGTTGCTGGGAAAGGTCATGACCGGATCTGGTTGCTAGGGCGCACAGCATTCGGTCGTAGGAACCTATTACTACTATAGATCGCTGATATTATTTGAACTTATTGCCTACATAGCCCATTTTGCGGTTTTAAAAACACTTTATCTCAACTTGTATGTCTCTCAACAGTCTTATAACAACTATGACATTGATAGCTTTTAGTATACGACTTTAATCCTCTAGAAAAAACTCAAGTTTTCAGTAAAGTGTCAGTATTTAGAATTCTACAGACATTGGAAAATATCACGAGTCAGTTTGTTTGCGTTAATTTTGTAGATACATCTTACGTAATCTGTAAAACCATAATTATTATTTATTTTAAGTTCCAACTTCGCTCTTTACTCCCGTAGGAGAAACTTCGTTTTGTAATTCATTGGTAAAATTAGGTAGCCTAAGGATTACGAAATTGTTCGTATCAGGTCTAGGTTACCTCAGCAAAACCTTCCTAACTAAGAGGAATATGTAATTGTTAAAAGTCAGAAGAGATTGTGCTGTTTGCAGACCCTGACGCCGCCCGACGCAGCGCGCCTGCGGCGCGCTGCTGTTTTCCCTAAAAATCAGCTAATCGCTGCCGAAAAGAAAACTGGCGTGGCGTCGGGATCTAGTCATTGGTCCCTTTTTCACGTTTAGGTTCTTTTTTACCTTTTTATTTCTATTTTTTATTTCTATAGTTTTGGAAGGTTTTGAATTTTTTTCAGCCGCATTGACCTATGTCCTCACAATATGGAGAAGGGGGCTCAATCGTCGCCAAAAACTATTTAATCCCCTGGCAGAAGGCAGAATATGCCAGGGGGAGGTGTTTGAGGCCTCGAACCCACTCTTTTTAAAATTATCAAATTTTGTTGATTTATTTTGTATTTTTTGCATTAAGCTCATGTCTTTTGCTATTTCGACGAATATGCTCCTCCTTATTTTTCAGATGATTTTGTCCTTTTTGGGAAGTCTTTCTTTCCATTTATACATCCATAATGCTCCATGCAACTCCGCTTGTAGTTCAATTATCATTGTTCAACGGATTGCACAATCTGTGTTGCCAGCAGATTTATTTCGTCAGTCCACTGCGCCGACGCCAGCAGAAATAACCATGGTGGAGTTGTCTCCGAACTTGAGCCCTTCTCGCAATAGTGTTTCGTAAAATTGGGGCACAACTGAGTCTTTTTGGGATGAGAAGGTCCGTGACGGTAAGGGTCCGAATAAATTGGGACGGGTGGCAATCCTATTATAGAAGACTCAAGTTTTGTCAGGGAAAGTTATGTAATAGGATGAAAAAAAAAATCATCATCATTCAAGCTGGGGGTTAAAAGCAGTCAAACCTGAAAACGAGGCAATTAAATAGTACTGAACCGAGAAAAAAAAAAGATAAATACTGTCTTATTTTTTCTGTATTAAAAAGTGTGCTTGAGTCCTATTGGTTTATTTTTGTGACGTACTTTCGTATGTCAATCAAACTATTTCTTAAGCTTATGTTAGAAAGGCAATCAAAAGCCCCGCTTTTTTACCCGCTGCTGCCTTTACTTTCTCTAGCTATATCGAATTTTGAGCCGGTAAAAACAAAGAATTTTTGCCCCATTTTTTCCAAAGTAACCTCTCCGCTTCTCTGCGGCCAAACTGTCATTGCTGATGTGCTTTTGGTCTTGAAAATGACAATTAGATTTATTTTTTGTTTCAAGGACATCATTAATAATAACAGGCCCATTTCTCACCGCTAAAGAAACATATTCCTTCGTTTTGCCTTGATTTGGATTTATATTCATTTTCCAATCCCTTCCTAGAATGCTTAGGTATCAAACCCTAGGTCATTGTCTAGGCTAAGAGAATCATTTTTCATTCACTAGGCTTAATCCTAATTAGCCGGTTTGTAACCACATGCGTTCATTTCCTTAAAAGTTCCTTGTCCTTTTACAAAATCTAATAGGCATAAAATGACTTGAAGGTTAAACAAGCAAACATAGGAGTCGTGAGGTAGAATTAAATAAACATTTCAAAATGCTTATAAACTGTTGGAAACACTAACTGTAAATAATTTAGGGGATTCGGGTGAGCTCCCCTCACAGTGGAACATTTTGAAAAATATTATACTCAGACTTCCCCCTTCTTAGGGGGAGATTCGCCCTACAAGGGTCTCCTATAAAATAAAGAACACCATTTTAGAAGCCACTCAGATCTAGATCCAAATTGCCATTAGAAGAGAGAAACATTATTCAAGACAGGACACAAATGGTGCCATTATTCATACGGCACAAAATTGGTGCCATAGTATTATAATTGGGCTTACCCCTTTTTGTGGTTGCGGCGATAGCTAGAACGAATACTTGAAGGATAAGAATAAAAATAGGAGATCAAAATAGAAGACAAAAACAGAAGATAATAGAAGATAACGAATGAACAACAGCCCATAAAAGCCGAAAATTTAAAAACATGTTTAGAAAAAAAATATCTTGTGAGAAGAACTTGCCGTTTTTAGCTTACTCAGGAGTGATAACTATATGTTCAATTAGTCTTAATAGTACAGTGTTATCTTGAAAACAATTTCGTGGGAATTTCGAAAAATAGGCTGAAACTCCTCGAAAAGATCATCAGAACGAAAAGAAAACTGCACCATCGGAATTGCCATTGTCGAAAACTCCACGCAAGAAACTTATAGCCTCCCATGTTGATCAGCAAGGAATATCACCGTTTTTTTCTTACTTCTGTTTTTTTTCTTCTTCCTCTTCGCCACTAGTTAGAGGACTAACTTGCTCTTGAATGAACTGTGCACTAAGTCGCATGTAGGCAGCACAAGATGCACCTCTTGATGATCAGATGCAGACGTGAAGATGCAGGGCTAGACGAGATGTACAAGCCAGGTTCTGATGAGACTTTAGAGGGGACATGAGCCTTAAGGCCCCTTTCTTGCGTGTAATTTTAACCTGACTGCACTGAACACTGTAATATCTTATTTAGGAGCAGTGACGTAACTAGATGGAAGGGGGACAGCTATGCCCAGGTGTATCTCTGAGGGGTTTCAAGCTCGGTTTCGTTTACTTATTCTGTTGTAGTGATAGTTGTGGGTGGAGACAAAATCGAAATTGTACCCACGAGTAGAAGCCTTAGTGTTGCATCTGATTAGGAGCAAATCTGACTTAAACTAAAAAAGCTCTTACTCAATGTTCTGGTCTGCTTTCTCTGCTTTTCCCCAAATTTTTGGGAATATCCCCAAATTACCTTTAAGGAAAGTTGGTGCCTCTGAAATATATCCAAAATTAGTTTTCGTAAATCCGTCAACGTTAACACAAAATACCAATCGTTGTTATTTTTTTTTTTTTTAACGTTGATTTCCTAGGGAATTTCAGAGAACTCAATTTTTCTTAAGGAAATTTGTAAAAAAAACCCAAAGATTTGAGAATAGTGAAGCACTGGGCTTCTGAAATATTTAGGGGTTCTACCTGAAAAGGTATTCTACCTGAAAAGAAGTCAGGTCTTCTTTTCCAACTGACAGAAATAATTTGATACTATAGTTTTTGATATGAAAATGGATTTTTACTGAATCGTAGATGCCAAAACAAATTCTTCCTTTTGCCAACAACTGCTTTACAATAACAGTAAAAAAATGACAACACTTCATTGTCTCTATTCTGTCCTGTAGCATATATTTTACGTAATATATAACCGTTTTATTACTACTGCTGAGCTGTTCAAGAAGTCGACACTTAAACCCAAGAGTTATGATGCTTATACGCTACCCCTTAGAACTTTGCATATTAGCATTAGGGACCTTTCGGCATTACGTTCCACCCTTCATGCCCAGTTCTACAAGGCTCAGTAACTAAACGTAAGACCTTAGGTAACCGTAATCACAAGAGCATTGATGGAAGAAGTTAAACAACTTCTTACGTTTACATTTACAAGGTAGTAACGGGCCTTTTCGATGAAAGAATCATTGAGTTTGTAGAAGCTATAAAATATATGTATAGCTTAAGGGGCCTTTCGAAAGAAAAAAATTAAAGAAGTAAAGAGAATTTTCTTAAAATAAAAGTAAATTTGAAATAAAAGAAATTTTCCTCCTCCGAAACATGTAAGAAATCAGACAACATACTTCCCTGGCTGATCAGACGCCTCATAAACAGTTGCAGAGGTTATCACCAAATAATTCCTCACTGTCACTCTCTGTTGGTGGCATATTGCAACTGTTGGTGGCATGTTGGTGGCATCTGTTGGTGGCATATTGCAAATGCAAATTCAAAGCTTATGCAAAATATGAATGCGATCATTTTCTATGGTCATATTGGACCATAGAAATCATAATTACGTTAAATAATAATTACGTAAATAATATATACGTAATTACGTAATTACGTAAATAATATATACATAATTACGTAAATCATATTTACGTTACGACAAAGCACCCTTCTGGTGTGAAGCGAAAAGTTTCGACATGAAAGGAGATAAACGTAAGAACCATAGCATGAGACGTAACAATCCTAGCATTAAGCGTAACATAGTCTTAAGTCTTACGTTTTCAATGTTAAGTATCCTTAATAAAAGACTTTACATTGCGTTATGTTAATCTTCCGGACCAAATTTCGGTTGTAACGGAGGCTAAGCCGGGCCGAATAGATTTAAACTATAAAAAAAACTTTACGTTATTTACCTTATGTTACGTTATGAATTAGTCAATATAGTAGTAACAAATTAAATTTCTAAATGGTAATTAATAAATTTTGAAAATAAACAAGTATACTTTTCCTAGAAAGCCTCTAAAGCCGGATCAGAGCTTGAATCTTTGTCTCCATTCTGCGTTTGTCATTTTTAAATAGATTGCTTGTGACAATTTGGTGATTTTAGACGCTAGCCTAGTATAAAAATACTTGTTTTAGTGTGAAAGGTTATACTTAACGTAACTTGAGTATTTAGCATAGAAAGTTCTGTAAGTTTGAAAGCCTCAGAAAGCCCATCAAACAATGAGGAATTGCTTATTCAGCCTCAACTACCTTTTCTACTTCGATCAAACAAGAGTTTCTGAATTTTTATAGTCCTCAAAAAATAATTCATGATTCATGATGAATAAGGAAACTGCTAAGTCTTGTCTAGGCTGGGAAGGTATTAATAATAGAATATTAATAGCTCAATTTATGACTAAAAAATTCAGGGTATCAGTTTTAGTAGTATATGCCCCTGTTGAACCGACTGACGGAGATACTAGTGACTCAGATGAATTTTACTTACAGTTACAGGAGCAAATAGACAGGGTCCCAGGTAGAAATATGGTGTTTTTACTAAGAGATTTTAACACCTAGGTCGGTAAAAATAGGGATAGATGGTATCCTAGCCTAGGTTAATTTGGTGTAGGAAAAGAAAACAGTAATGGCTACTGACTTTTGTAATTTTGTAGGTATAAGAATCTAGTTATAGCCAATACGGAATTTGGTCATGAAATGGCCTATAAGTTGACATGGTATTCGCGTAATGGTAAGACGGCAAACCTTATTGATTATTAAATAAAAAAAAAGAAGTTTTTTTTTAACTGAAAGTAAGGAGCGATATTAAAAACTAAAACGAACAGAAATTACTTCGTATATGACAGGGGCTGCTTCCTCATCAACGCCCCGCTCTTTACGCTAGAGTTTGACACTTTCAACTCTACTTTTTAAAACAGTAAAAAACTTTAGTGTAAAGAGTGGGGCGCTGGTGAGGAAGCAGCCCCTTTCATATACGAAGTAATTTCAGTTCGTTTTAAGTTTTAATGTCAGACCCTTACTTTCAGTTAAAAAAACTTGTTTTTTAATTTAATTTCTAAACGTTTTTGAATCAATGCATGTTTTGATTTTGGCTCTCCGCAGATGAATAATTAAAACGAAATTTGTACATTTATTTTTTTGGCTAAATGGCTTTCTTAAAGTTTTGATCGAATGATTTTGAGAAAAAAGAGCGGGGTAGGAGGCCTAGTTGCCCTCCGATTTCTAGGTTACTTAAAAAGGCAACTAGAACTTTTAATTTTTTACGAATGTTTTTATTAGTAAAAGATATACGTAACTTACAAATTAGCTTACGTAGCGAACTTTTGTAGTCTCATGTTTTTATTACGTATATGAGGGGTTCTCCCCTTCGTCAGTACCTCGCTCTTTACGCTAAAGCTTAAATTTTATCCCAATTCCTTAAGAATGACCCTTGAATCACAAAAGCCGTAGAAAAAATACTTTAGCGTAAAGAGCAGGGTATTAGGAGGAGGTGAGACCATCATATGCGTAATAATTTCTATTCTTTTTAAGTTTTAATGCTTCTCCTTACTTTCAGTTGAAAAAACTTTTTCATATTTATTTTTTCATTGCTTTTTTTTAAATAATGCTAGAAAATCTTACGCTCCCTTCATTAAAATTTTCTTCACCCACAACGAATTCCTCCAAGGAAAGTTCCCCCAACATATCTCCCTCTTCTCACCCCCTAACCTAAAAATCCCCCTGAAAACGTTTGTACACTTCCAAATAACCATTACTATATGTAAGCACTGGTCAAAGTTTTTAACTTGTAGCGCCTTCCACAGGGACTGTGGGGGAGTAAGTCGCCCCCAAAGACATAGTTGTAAGGTTTTTGACTAAGGTGAATAAAATAGCTATCTCAGAATTTTGATCCGTTGACTTTTGGAAAATAATTGGTGTGGGAGGGGGCCTAGGTGCCCTCCAATTTTTTTGGTTTCCTAGAAAAGGCACTAGAACTTTTTATTTCCGTTAGAATGGGCCCTCTTGCAACATTCTAGGACCATTGGGTCGATACGATCACTCCTGGGAAAAAAACACACAAAAAAACAAAAATCAAACAAACAAATAAACACGCATCCGTGATTTGTATTCTGGCAAAAAATGCGAAATTCCACATTTTTATAGATAGGAGCTTGAAACTTTTACAATTAGGTTCTCTAATACGCTGAATCTGATGGTGTGATTTTCGTTAAGATCTTATGACCTTTAGAGGGTGTTTCCCCCTATTTTCGAAAATGAGGCAAATTTTCTCACGCTCGTTACTTTTGATGGGTAAAACAAGTCTTGATAAAACTTGTATATTTGAATTCAGCATTAAAATGCAATTCTTTTGATGTAACTATTGGTATCAAAATTCCATTTTTTAGAGTTTTGTTTACTATTGAGCCGGGTCGCTCCTTACTACAGTTCGTTACCACGAACTTTTTGATGTTACAGTAAAACGAAGACTGGCTGGATCAATACAAGATACTAGGGTATAAAGGAGGGCTGTTATTAATGTTAAAAGTAAAGATCACCATCTAGTAGTGTTAAGATTTAATTTAAAGATGAAATTTTGGAAGGGTAACTACCTCCCGGGAAGTTATGATGTTGGTAGACTCCAGGATGATAATTTGGGAGAAACTTTCCAGGAACAGTTGAGTCTAAACTTGAGAGGTTAAAATTTGACAATGTGGAAGATGGTTGGAATAACTTTAGAAAAATAATTTGTGAATTTGCTGATGGTGTCTTAGAGAAGAAAGTTAAGACTGCAGCTAGGAATATTAGTGAAAAAGCTTTATGTGCAATAGAGACTAGAAGAGGTTTGCACTAGAATTATCAGAGTGATAGATCACATGAAAACAAAAGGAATGCAAAGAAAGTGGAGAAAGCATTAAAATATGAACTAAGAAGGCGTATAGCGGAGGCCATGGATAAAATTGCCAAGGATATGGAAGATACAGCTAAACGGCATAATAGTTGAATATTGTACTGGCATGTTAATAGACTGAGAGGGAGTTGTCAATATGGACTTGTCCAAGTTAAAGATAGGAACGGGGCCGCAATTAGTGATAACGAAAGAGTTAAAGAGAGATGGGTGGAATGTGCTAAACCGAGAGACAGTTGCGGGAAAAGATATAGAGGAAAACGAAAATGTGTGTGATACCTGGGATGTGAAAAAGGATTTGTTTTGTGAGGAAGAAGTAGTGACAGCACTAAAAGGATTAAAAAATAATAAGGCTCCAGGTGCTGATAGTGGGGTAAATGAGTTTTTTAAATATGGTGGGTCTGAGGTTAGGAATAAGCTACTGAAGATTATGAATATAATTTTGAAAAGGGAGAAGTACCTAACGATTTTAGGAAAACCTTAATGAAACCACTGTATAAGAAAGGTGATAGGAGTGAGTGTCATAATTATCGAGGAATTTGTCTGATCTCTGTAGGTAGCAAATTACTTAGTATTATCATACTTTTTAGACTGACAGATGCTGTTGACAAAGTTTTAAGAGAGGAACTGAGTGGTTTTAGAAAAGGAAGAGGACGTGTCGACCAAATTTTCACTCTTTGGTTAATAATTGAGAAGTCCCTTCGTTGTCAAACAGCTTTGGTTCTCAGTTTTATAGATTATGAACAAGCGTTCGATTCTGTTGATAAAAGAGCTTTAGCAAAGGTCCTTATCCTTATACGCTATACCAGATAAATATATTAAAATGATTAGTGCTATTTACGAGAATAATACTGCAGTGGTTAAGGTAGGAGATGAAACCAGATGGCTTTATATTAAACTAGGAGTTGAGCAGGGTTGTGTTTTATCCCCCTTTATATGGATCATTTTGATGAGCATTGTCTTAAGGAGCACAGGTAATGGGAGACAACAAAATCAAATGGGGAGGAAAAACTCGCCTGGGCTTAGATTATGCTCTCTTCTCCTCTCTTCTTCCTCTCTTCTCCTTTTTGCTCTTCTCTCTGTGAGTAAGTGATTATTTTTTTTTTCTTCTCTGAGTAAGTGGCTCGTTCATTTTCCCCTTTTTTGCAGGCCAAAGAGCCTTTGGGGAAATAGTAAAATGTAATATTGTATGTGTGTTTCGTGATGAATAAATCTTATCTTATCTTGATGGTTTAAGCATCCTAGTTGAAAATTTGAGCAAAATGAATGAACTTATAGAGCTTTTGTGAGTTTAAGATGCTAGAATAGGTTTGAAAATTAATGTTAAGAAGACTAAGTCACTAAGGTTAGGAATAAGTGAAGAGGAAAAGGTAACGTTGGGTAATAAATGATTGATCAGGTGGGCAGCTTCACTTACCTTGGTAGTATTATTAGAAAAGATGGTGGGAGCAGTGAAGGTGTTAAAATTAGAATAGCCAAGGCTCAGGGTGTTTTTCACAGTTAAAAAAGTTTGGAGGAAAAGAAGTTAAGTATGCAAACCAAGATTAGAATATTGGAAGGTACAGTGATAAAGTGGTCAAATATGGCTCTGAAGCATGGGCACTCCGAAAAGCGAATGAAGATTTACTAGATGTTTTCCAGAGAAATTGCCTACAGATTGCTCTGGGTACTCGGCTGACTGACTGTATTTCAAACAGTAGACTGTACAAAAAATTCCGTTTAATCTCACTTACTAGAGCTACAATGAAATAAATGTTGATATGGCTAGGGCACATTCTGCAGATGAAGGATGACAGATTGCTGAACATTGTCCTTTTCGGGCAACCATCTTGGGCTAAACGGAAAGCAGGTACTCCTCATCTGGGCTGGGAGGATATCATAAAGAAAAATCTAAAGGAAATGGGAACTTCCTGGGAGGTTGTAAAGAGGGAGGCTTTGAATGGATTGGGATTGTAGAGGAGTGTGCGTAGCTATGCTGGTCTCAGGCGGCTTGGTGCTGCGGTGAGTCGTTAGTAGTGGTAGTAGTAGTATTGATTCTTATCCATGGAGCCGGGTGAAAACGACCTTATTTTATGCCGGAGGCAAAACCTACCTGATGATATAAAAAATCATCTATTTATGAAGTTTGAATTTAAAGAGGAAATGTTTCTAAATACTTTCTTTGAGAATTTTCCAAATGCCCCCCTCTTCTTGTCAAAGTGCTTGTATTTTCCTGTGCGGGCAAAAGCACAGGATTTTTTGTGTGGGGGGGATTATCTGAAAGAAGTACCAAAAATAGCCAAGTTACATATAAATTTTAAATATTTTTAGGAAAAATCTTAAAAATATCAATATTTCGGAGGGGGCGTGATCCCAATGAACACCTCTCTTCAAACGTGCCTGCCTGCGACGTTAAAATCGTTATATTAAATTAGAGAATACCTTTTTGGGAGCAACTCCAGGTACGGTGCCAAATTATTTTAAAAGAGAGAAACATTACTCAAGAAAAAAGACAGATTTTAAAAACGTTGCAAAAAACATTTAATAAATAAAATGCAATTTGACCTGGACGTGACAGACTGAAAGTTGCGAATTTTTCGCAATTCATAAACCTTGTGGACAGTTATAAAACAGCTGTATTTGATGGTACCTGATTTGACAGTAGATAAAGGTAAGGTAAAATGTAAATTAATTTAGGTTAGGAGCATCTAAATGACCAAAATCATGGTATATTCATTGGATGGGAAAACATAGCTTTTAAATGATTCCGGAATCTATAATTTTGAGGTATATTTATCGAAATAAGCAACATCTGTTCAAGATGATTCATCTTTCTCTTTTGCTTTCTTACAAGCAACATTACTACTGCAGCTAATAACCCAATGCAGTAGAATGTAGAAAGCTAGTAGAAAGCTAATTATTAGTTAGTAGAAAGCTAAAAACCCAATGCAACCCAATGCAGGGCTTTGCAGCAAAATGCTGCAGCTTTCTTACAAGCAACATTACTACTGCAGCTAATAACCCAATGCAGTAGAATGTAGAAAGCTAGTAGAAAGCTAATTATTAGTTAGTAGAAAGCTAAAAACCCAATGCAACCCAATGCAGGGCTTTGCAGCAAAATGCTGCAGCTTTCTTACAAGCAACATTACTACTGCAGCTAATAACCCAATGCAGTAGAATGTAGAAAGCTAGTAGAAAGCTAATTATTAGTTAGTAGAAAGCTAAAAACCCAATGCAACCCAATGCAGGGCTTTGCAGCAAAATGCTGCAGCTTTCTTACAAGCAACATTACTACTGCAGCTAATAACCCAATGCAGTAGAATGTAGAAAGCTAGTAGAAAGCTAATTATTAGTTAGTAGAAAGCTAAAAACCCAATGCAACCCAATGCAGGGCTTTGCAGCAAAATGCTGTAAAGCCCAATGCACCAAAGGACGAAAATACAAAAGGATGTGAATCGTCTGTTAATATACATATGCTAATATATATTTCTCGAAATCTTAACAACTTTTTATTTATTAAAGTTATAAAGTGAAGACATTCATAAGTGCAAATTGTGTTCCGGCCTTGAGAAGGCATGGGGTTGTAAGCCCTAATCATATGAACTTCTGCTCATCTTGAGTTTGACTCGGTTATTTATTGTAATTTCTGTTAGTTTTGGGTTTCATTTGTCTATTGATGCTGCTTTGGGGTAGTTTTACGCTTGGTAGATTATTTGATTCTGTTTTTGGTCATCTTGGGTTTAATGCAGTTCTTTAATTTTCTTTGATAAACTTAATTGTATAAATAGTTTTTTTAATTAATTTTAATTAAACAGCGTTTGCGTTTCAGGAATAATTCTTATTTAAACAAAAGCCAAACTTTGGCGTAAAGATCAAGGTATTGAGGAGGGGAAACCCGCCTAAAATACGGGATAATTTCTCTTCATTTTAAGTTTTAATGTTGCTCCTTAGTTTCAATTGAGAAAATTTGTTTCTTTTTATTAATTTCTGTTCGTTTTTCAAATGATGCCGACAAATGGAAGGTTTCCTCCATGAAAAATTCCCTCCCCCAACAATAGATTCATCAAAGAAAATATCCTCCAACGTAAAGTACCCCCCCCCCTGGAAAATACTTCCTGGAAAATTCCATCTTCACTGAAAATCCGCCAGGAAAGTTTCTCGCGGACGTTTTCGCCTGAAAAATTCTCCTTAGCATACGTTCATTTGAAAAGACTTTAATTCCTGATAGAGTCAAATCATGTTGAAAATCCCTCTCAATTGAAGTTTTTTTTTTAATTCCCCCCACCCCCAGTGGAAAGTTACTCCCCGGATAATTCACCTCCCACGAAAAAATCCTCCAGACAGTTTCAAACCTGCTGAAACTTTCCCCCGGAACATCTCCACATGTTGAATTTAGTCGGCAAAGACAAAGTAAGACAAATGAAAAGAATTTCGGATGGTAATCGCTGGAAACTTCCTTCCCAACGGAAAATTCTCACTGTGGAAATTTCCTCCAAGCAGAAAATCTTGTTACTATTCGTTATAGTTACTGTTGCGTTACAGTTCGTTACAGCTCAGTATAAACCTGTTTTAAAATGTGGCCTAATAGTAGGGGAAAGATACGGAAACAAATGGTCGAACCAGGAAAAAATTGGTACAGAAATTATTTTTGCACCACTGTTTTCAGAAAAGAGAGCTCTACAACATATCAAAAATCTAAATCTCCATCCCGTTGCGAAATTCCCTTTTTTTCACGTTTTTTGCGCCTATTTTTTAGATATTTCCAGAATCCGAGAATGAGGAATCGTGAAAAGAAAAGTAGTTTATTGATGGTTTCCCTTTTAAGAAACGATTGTTTTTGTGCTCTTTTATTAGACAGAAACATCACGTTTAATCTTATGTTTTGTTTTTGTACGAAGTAAAAAAAAAAAAAAAAAAAAAAAATCAAGCGACACACGATCACGGGGTATTTTTCGAAGAGGAGCACGAATTTTTCGGTTCAGAATGAGGGTTTTCGTTGTAACATTCACCGACAGCTCACTTATTCCCAGTTCTCTTTTTTAGATGGCTGAGACCGCAGTTTTATGTCCCCTTTGTGAACGTTCAATAGACACCTCAGAATCGTCGGTACTGGCAGAAAAAGGAGCTACGGCGATCAATGAAGCTAGCAAAACGAGAGGTACCAGCGTCTCTGTCGAGGCAGGGAACCAATTCCATGTTGCTTGCAGAAAGACTTTCACAAACAAAATATACCTGTCGAAAATTGAGAATGAGAGACCTCGAACCTTGCAAGAAAAGACGAAAGCAGAAAAAGTGGTACTCCGATCACGGACTCCAAGTTTCAACTTCCAAGAGTGTTGCTTTTTCTGCACTACAAGGATAAATCTCCACACTACCCACAGAAAAGGACACGAGTGGTAGAATGTTCGGACTAAAGACTTTGAAGAGAGTATAAAGGCAGTGTGCAAAAGCCGTGATGATGATTGGTCAAATAACGTTTTCCGCCGAATATGTGCAGTGTCAGACCTGCACGCAGTTGACGCCATTTATCACGCAGCCTGTTCTTCTATGTTTCGATTAAATAAGAGCCTTCCAGCCAGATTTGCTTCGCAAGAACTTTTTGGAATACTCGAAGATACTGAGCCAGATAAAAAACGTCCAAAAAGGGGGAGGCCAGGTCACGATGAGAAAATATCAGGCGTTTTTGAAGCTGGCTACTTTTTTCGAAGCAAATGACGAAGAACAGTATACAGTCAGTGAACTTGTTGTTAAAATGGGAGAGCTTTTGAATGGGACAGACCTTGAACTTCAAGTACTTGAAGAGTAAGTTTCTGGAATATTTCAGTGACCAGCTAGTATTTGCAACTATTGACGGTAAGGCTGACGTGGTGACATTCAAAGAAAAAGCATCAGCGATACTCCAGAATTTTTATTACTTGGACAAAACTGATAACGAAGAGAGTGAGAAAATCAAGCTTATTAGAGCAGCAGCAAAGATTATCAAAAGTGATATCAAAGGACTGCGAGCAAAGAAGGAATCATATATGACCGCAAAGCAGATATCTCCCGGAGAACAGCTGGAAGGCTCTGTACCTGATAGCCTAATGGTGTTCTTAGATGAAATATTCGTTGGAACCGATATTTCCTTCAAAGTGCTTGCCATTGGCAATTCCATCGTTCAAGCAGCTCGCCCGCGTGCCCTCATTTGTCCACTGCAACTAGGCTTAGCAGTGCAACTGGATCACCATTTCAAGTCCAGATTTATTATTGACACTTTACACAGCCATGGATTCTGCTCCTCCTATGCTGAAGTCCAGAAATTTAAACGCTGTGCATCAGTCCATGATGAATCTAGCCTTGCAGGAGTTACCTCCGCACATGCTGTGCAGCATGTAGCTGATAATGCAGATCAGGATGTTTGCACGATGGACGGAAGAAACACTTTCCATGGGATGGCTCTGCTAGCAACAGTCACACCTCCTCTCATTAACAGCCGATCGCCCATTCCGAGAGTTGAAGTTTCATTAGATGAAGTAGCCCAAATAGGAAAAATTCCCATCTACCCTTACCGCTTAAGTGAGACGGTGCTTTCAAAGGTGCAATATGAGAAGATCCCTGACAAAAATGTCAACGACCCGTATGCCTCACTCGATCAGCTCTGGTTAGCTACCGGGTTCCTGAATGTCCCAAGGCCGAGCTGGAATGGATTCATGCAGTCAGTTTTCTCTAACCAAATACATCATGAAACGGGAAACCTTCGCAGCAAGGCAAGCGTCTTGTTTTTGCCCATGATTGACCTCCCGTCTAGCAACGAATCCTGCCTTTACTCAACCTTGCGCTTTGTAGCTTCGCAAGGCAGAACCTACGGATTCACACCCGTTCTCACATTTGACCAGCCGCTCTGGTGGAAGTCTATGAAGATCCTCAAGTACGACACGACGAATGAGCTGAGTAGTATTGTTCTCAAGTTAGGCGGTTTTCATTTGATGATGAGTTTCGTCGGATGCATAGGACACCTCATGGAAGGTTCTGGTCTGAAAGAGGTTCTGGAATTGGTATACGCGACTGGTGCAGTGCCGCACATTCTTTCTGGAAAAGCGATTTCTAGAGCTGTTCGAGCTCACATTATCGTGAGCTCGGCCATATATGCTCATCTCCTCGAAGAAGAGCAAGCGACGTTGACGTCTCTAGACATGTCTACTGTCTTTGCTAACGTACTGGATGGATACCTCCCACCCGAAGATCTCAGTCATGATCCCCAGCTCAAGCAACTTGAAAACTTTCTCAAGCAGAGACGCCAAAACCTGCTGACTCAGAGAACTGCGAAGCTCTGGTTTCAGTATCTTGACATGGTTGGGATACTGCTTAAGTTCATACGTGCCGAGAGACTAGGCCTGTGGGATTTGCACCTACAATCTGCAGTCGAGATGCTTCCGTTTCTAGCAGCATCTGAACATAACCTCTATGTCAAGTCGGTCTGGATATACCAGCAAGAGATGGCTAAGCTTCAAACTAGTCACCCACCAATCTTCGAAACATTTGAACAGGGAGGTCACACCATTAGAAGATCAGAGCGACGCTGGGCTGGGCTCTCGGCAGATCTTGTCATCGAGCAGGAGTATATGAGAAGTCTGAAAACATCGGGCGGTCTTACAACTGGAGGTGGGATGACAGAACAGCAGAGAGCCATTTGGGTTCTGTCAAGACCAGCATGCCTGGAGATCAACCTCTTGATGCAAAATTTGACAAAAATTGGTTACTTGACAAGTGAGCAGTACCGCGACACGAGTTCCAGTAGAAAGGAGCGTGACTTCGACGATACCCAGAAGCTCGTCGGATACTTCGGAGAATCTTCTCCGTTCAGAGGTGACAATCAGCTTAGAAACATTGCCAACGGCATAACTTCTTCCCAAGATGTTAATGTTGACGAGGCCGATGTGGCTGGAAAGTTGATTCTAAGTAAGATGACGGGAAAAACCTTGAAGGAGCAAGTCTTCACGAAAAAAGACCAAGTGACCCTAATGAATGCCAAAAAGGCGGGGTCCTCTGTGGTAGCGCACATAGATCCGGCGCTCCTTTTCCAGCGGTTTATAATAGTAGCCCAACGAACTGACCTCCGAGAAGAATGCTTCAAGTACGAACTTTGTACGATTCCTCCTTCTCTTTTCGTAAGCGATGGCCTTATGAGAAAAGCAAATAAGCCAGAGCTTGCAAAAGCGATCTTTCTGGCTTGCGGGATTGAGACTCAGTCACCCTCAAGACCTGCTTCTGCGTGTAACATCGTCTTGGATGGTGGTTCTCTTCTACATCGAGTTCCATGGAAGGTAGGGTCAACCTTCAAGGTCATCTTTGCTTCATACGTCCATTACGTACAAGCGAAGTACCCTAGTGCGATCGTTGTGTTTGACGGATATGAAGGTGGTCCAGCAATCAAAGATGCTACCCATTTACGTCGAGCAAAGATGGTTGGCCGCCAAGTCTTTTTCACCGAAGAGATGACCCTCTGCATGAAAAAAGAAGAGTTTCTTTCATGTAAGACAAACAAAGGACGTTTCCTGAAGCTGCTCGGCAACCATTTGGAAGCCGTTGGTTTCCGAATTTTCCACTCGGAAGGAGACGCCGACGTTCTGATTGTAGAAAAAGCCATAGAAGCTGCTAGTCTTACAGACACAATCGTGGTTGCTGATGATACTGACATCTTGGTTCTTCTGATCAGTCGATCAGATTCGCGTTCCGGGCGTTTATATTTCTCACCTGAAGCTAAGTTTGGCGGTACTAGTTCAGCTTGGGATATTAGTGAGATGAAGCAGAAGCTAGGAACAGATGTCAGCAATCTGATATCGTTCTGTCATGCCGTGCTGGGTTATGACACAACCTCTCACCTTTACGGAATAGGAAAGGGCAAGGCCGTTCAGCTGCTACTTTCCAACAAGAGTTTCAGGGACAGCGCTGCTATATTTGGCGACAAGCTCGCATCGCTTGACGATATTGTGGCAGCAGGAGAGCGAGCATTGTTGATACTGTACGGTTGCCCTGATGTTTCGAACCTGGACACTGCCAGAAATCTAATCTTTCACAGAAAAGTGAGCACTGCCACCACTTTCGTGCATCCACAAGAACTGCCATCGACTCAGGCAGCAGCGAAGTACCAGTCGCTACGTGTCTACTGCCAAGTTCAAATCTGGCTCGGGAACCCAGTAGACCCTTTACGCCTGGGATGGAAACTGCAGGATAACGAAGTTTTTGCGCCAATAAAAACAGATCTCCCTGCCGCTCCGTCTCAGCTGCTGAAAATTATCAAATGCTCGTGTCGTATTGACGGCTGTGATAGTGAAAAGTGTACCTGTAAGAAAAACGGACTTGAGTGTACTATAGCCTGCCGTACCTGTAAGGGAAGCTCGTGCAACAATTCGAAGTTTCAAGAAGAAGAACTTAGTGAAGAAGAATAACAGTTAACTGTGATGATGAAAAATCTAGTTCCTATATTTTGATGATGTGCAATTTTTATATATTTGAAAAATAAGATAAAAGCTTTTCTCTGAACACATTAAGTTAGAACCTACCTTGTCTCATGGTGTTTGGCGCTGAGGTGTTTCGTCATTCCTGTTTATTGTTGTTTAGTTTTTTTTTTCTAAGCCTTTCGTTTACATAGCCAAATAGACTACAACGCTGGTAAGAGTTTTTTTCCCCAAAGACACAGTTTTTTTCCCCATTTTTTTTTTTGCTGATAAATATTTCTCTTTTGGTCAGGTGACGAAATGAGTATCAGAAATGAATTCAGAGCCAAAAGCTGATCTAAAAAGATGTGTAAAACATTATAATTTACGTTTTAAATTTTTTTCCCGGTTTTTGAGAAAATAAATAAAAAATATTAAAAAAACAATTTCGCATCGAGCTAGAGATTTAGATTTTTGATATGTTGTTAAGCATTTTTTTCCGGTCCGGATGGTGAAGAAACCATTTCTGTACCAATTTTTTCCTGGTCAAAACTTATTTTTCTCCTACTATAAATATCTTAAACGTTCTTTCACTATAGATTTAGAAGTTGGGATTGAAGTGCATTTTTCGTTCAATGACTATACCGTTCCAAAACTGTCTTAAAAGGTAAAAGATATATGGAATTATCAAACTGAGAGTAAAAACTCCATTTTTGAAAACTTCTTGGTCCTTCTTGGTCCTCCCCTAAAGAAAGGAGAATTTCGAGCTATATTTAGTGGGAAATGGACTGCACCCAGCTGGCACCCTTTTGCACAGTTCGAGTTTTCAAATGTCAAATTCTAAATATGCTTTAATATGGTAAGAAAAGAATTTTGAGGCCGTGTACAAGGATATCAGAGGCAGTGCTTTAGGGTTGCGTATAGTAAAGGCCATAAGGCACGGATGTTTTATTATTTATCATTCCTTAGTTTTTTTTCCACAGGAAAAAAATTATTTTTTTTCTTCGAAGGGATTCTATTGGGTATCGGAAGTTCTAGTGCCCTTTTTAAGAGTCAAATGTGAATAGTGTGTAACTAGCGTTCAAAGTTCTATTTATCTTTTTAAGAGTCATCAAAAGTGATCAGAGGGCATCTACCCCCCCCCACACAAACACCGTTTTCCCAAATTACATCCGAAAAAAATTTTGAGATGACTATTTTAGTTAAAAATAGTTCAAAGATCAGATAAGAAAAAGTTTGGGATCGACACAACCCCACAGAGCCCTGGGGTAAGTGTTTTAAGTTGTACCCCTGAGGTATATGTTTTTATGGAAGGGACGGTCGTATTAAAATTCGAAGGGGGGCTCATTCGATTGTAAATCGGAATTTTTAGTGCCCTTAATAAGAGCCAAAAATGATCGGAGGGCAACTAGCCCCCCATGCCTTTTCCCCCAAATGCATCCGATAGTAATTTCGAGATAGCTATATTTGTTAAAAATAGTTCAAAGATCAGATAAGAAAAACTCCGGGATCCACACAAGCCCCCAGAGCCCGGGGGCAAGTGTTATATATATATAATGTTATACATATAAGGTTTATATAAGGGGTTGTCATATAGAATCCAGAGATTGCTCATTTGATTGGAAATTGAAGGTTCTTTTTATCTTTTTAAGATCAGATAAGAACAAGTCCCGGATCGACACAAGCCCCCAGAGCCCGGGGGCAAGTGTTGGAAGTTATGCCCAGAGGGTTCTCACCCACACCCTTTACCCAGAACGTATCCGATTAAAATTTTGAGATAACCATTAAGTTGGAAATAGTTCCAAGATCAGACAAAAAACTACTCGGTTTCAACATAACCGCCCCCAGCCCTGAGGAAGGGAGCTAACTTATGCCCAGGGGGCACATGAGGTTTTTAAGGAAGAGACGGTCGTATAAACTTCGGAGGGGACTCAAGTGACTAGAAATTGAAAGTTCTGATTTCTTTTTTTAGAAGCAACACTATAGCGTTGCTTGTAGTAAAGGACATAAGGCTTCTATGTTTTATTAATTATTTATTCTTTTCCCAGTGGCACTTTATATGGAAGATGTGACCTATAGACTTCAGAGGGGGCTCATTCGATTGATAATTGGGAGTTCTATTGCCTTTTTCAAGAGTCAAATGCGATCAGAGGACAAGTAGCTCCCTAAGCCCTTTTCCCCCAAAATGCATCTGATAAGGATTTTGAGATAGCTATTATGTTTCAAAGATCAGATAACAAAACCCCGAGGTCAGCACACACACCCCAGAGTCCAAGGGCAGGTGTTGCAAGTTATGTCCTGGGGGTATATATGGTTCTTATGGAAGGGGTTCTCACATAAACTACAGAGGGGGCTTATTTGATTGAAAACGGAAATTTCTAGTTTACTTTTTAAGATTTAAACATAATTGAAGGGCAACTGGCTCCCCACGCCCTTTTTTCCCCAAACCCAACCGATAATAAATTTGGAGATAGCTATTTTGTTAAAATTAGTTAAAAATCAGATCACAAAAACTCCGAGGCTGACAAATCACCCAGAGTCTGGGAGCAGGCGCTTTAAGTTGTACCCGGGGGTCATATTTGGTTCTTAAGGAAGAGGTGCTCATATAGACTTAAGAGAGGGCTCATTTCATAGACAAATAGAAAGTTCTAGTTCATTTTTTAAGAGTCAAAAGAGATCGGATGGCCAGTAACCCCCACGCCCTTTTTACCCTAACCCTTCTGATAAAAATTTTGAGATTGCAAATTCGTCAAAAATTTCAAAGATGAAATAATAACCCTAAGGTCGACACAACCCCAAAAAGTCTAGGACAGGCGTTTAAAGTTATGCCCTGGGGGCATATATGGCTGTTAAAGAAGGGGTGCTCGTATAAACTTCATAGGGGGTTTATTTTATAAACAAATTGAAAGTTATATGATTTTTCCTAAGAGTCAACAGAGATCAGAGGTTCAGTACCCCCCCCCCCCCACCTTTTCTCCAAACCCTTCTGATAAAAATTTTGAGATAGCCAATTTATCAAAAATAGTTCAAAGGTCAGATAACAAAAACTCAGAGGTCGACACAACCTTGAGTTCTTCAATACCCAAGACAGGTATTGTAAGATATGCCCTTGGGGTTTATATGCTTGTTATGGAAGGGATACTCGTATAAATTTCAGAGGGGGCTTATTTCATTAGAAATTGAAATTTTTATTTCACTTTTTAAGATTCAAAACAGATCAGAGGGCACCCCCCCCCCCCCGTGCTGTTTTTCCCTATATCAATCAGATAAGAATTTTGAGACAGCCATTTGGTAAAATTAGTTGTAACATCAGATAATAAAAACTACAGAGTTGAAAAAAAAAACCTAGAGTCTGTGGGCAGGCGTTGTGCGTTATTCTCTGGGGGCACATTTGGTTCTCATGGAAGGGAAAGTTGTATGAATCTTAGAGGGGGCTCAATTGATTTGAAATTGAAAGTTCTAGTTCTCTTTTTAAGAGTCAAAGGTGATTAGAGGGCAAATACTCCCCCCCTCCCGTGTTCCCTTTTACCAAATGGATCCGATCGAATTTTGTATATAGCCATTTTGTCCAAAATAGACTAAAGGTTACATAAAAGAACTCCAGGGAAAACGCTGCTCCCTAGAACTTGGGAGCAACCGCTGTAAGTTATGCTCCTATGTATATAAGGTTCATATGTAAGCGGTGTACGCAAAAAAATTATAGGTGGCTTACTCGATAGGGAATTAAAAGCTCTTTTTCAGTTCCGAAGAAGAGGGGACCAAGCCCCTCTTTTACGGCCTCTTTTCCTCAAACGCATCCAATCGAAACTCTGAGATTGCCATTATATTCAAATTAGCCAAAGGAGAAGTAATCAAAATCATTATGCCTCTGGGGTTTACATAAACTCCCACTGCCCCCCAGGACAAGAGCTGTAAGTTCTGCAGGCTGTTCATTTTTCATACATAAGGTTTTTATCAAAGGGGTAATCGTATATACTTCGAAAAGGGCTAATCCGATTTAAATCGATAGTCCTAGATCCCTTTTTAAAAGTTAAGAAGAATTGGACGGTAAAAATCCCCCCACCAAGCCCTCTGCTCTAAATTCTTCCGGTTAAAATTCTGAGTAAGCTATTTTATTCAAAATTATCCAAGTATTAAATAGCTATGATTCCAAGTTTGAACCCCCCAGTCCTTGGGGAAATTGCTGCAAGTTGCAGGCCTAATAGCAACCCATCATTGATATATAAAGCTTCTATGGAAGGGTTGGTCATACAAACTTCGGAGGAATTTCATTCCATTGGAAACTGGAATTTATTGTGCCCTTCTTAAGAATCAAAAGGGATAAAAAGTAACAATCTCCCCCCCCCCCATTTGTGTCTTTTTTACCCAAATGTATATTATCAAAAATTTCAAAATAATTATTTTGTTCAAAATAGTCTTTTTTTCACTTTTCGTAGCACTTAATTTTCGGGTGGAGGGTCGCTAGCCCAACCGACCCTAGGCCTGGAATCTGATTAGAGCTAGGTTAAACCTAGGTACTGAGATTCCCGGGGTGGGCTCCACCCGCCACATGAGGTTGCGGCCGTCCTGATCGGCATCAGCATCGCGGCCGTCCTAATCGTCCTGATCAGCATCGAGGTTGTTAAAGACTTCACCTACCTGGGCTCCGTAATTTCTTCGAATGGCTCATTTCTCCCCGAGCTGCAGGCAAGATTATCTAAAGCGTCTTCTGTCATGGGTAGACTGAATCGTCACCTCTGGCGAAAACCAAATATCAGTCGCACAACGAAACTGCGGATCTACAACGCTCTAGTCGGCTCTGTGATGCTTTACGGAGCTGAGACATGGCAAGCATCAGCTGCAACCCTCAAGAAAATAGACGTATTTCATGCAAAGAGCCTGAGGAGGATAGAGGGCCTACGATGGTCCGACTTCGTCAGCAATGAAAATCTTCTGCAGCTCACAAAGCAGTCTTGGTTTTCGACTCAAGTAGCCAAGCGAGCCTTACGATGGTTCGGGCATCTGTTTCAAATGCCACCACATCTACCCGCAAAGATGATCTATGACTTCGACCCTATCAAAGTTGGTTGGAAGCGACCTCGCGGCCGACCGAAGAAACGTTGGTCCAACAGCCTGTCCGAGTTCTTGGCGATGGCAAATATCAGACAGGGCGAAGAGCCAATGCTCGCCATGGACCGAAGTGGGTGGAGGAGGCAGACGTCACTCTCTACGCCGAGCAGTACCCGGCAGGAGACTTAAGTCAAGCAAGTAAAAATAGACTGAACTTCAAATTACTATAACTTAGGAATTGAGGCACGGTGCGCCAAGCTAAGTAAACTCAAATAAACCTAGCTTGAAAACAGTTTGTTTAATGTAATCTATCGGTTAAAAATTACTTACACTGCAATCTGAAACGTGTACTATAAGCTACGCTTACTGAACTCAAACGAACCTAACTTAAGGTCAATTAACGTAAGCTAGCTTAAAAACCAGTTGTATTGCCATCTTGTGTGCGTGTGTGTCTGTTCGTCTGTTTGTCCGTCTCTCTCTCTCTCTCTCTCTCTCTCTCTCTCTCTCTCTCTCTCTCTCTCTCTCTCTTTTTCTCTCTCTCTCTCTCTCTCTCTCTCTCTCTCTCTCTCTCTCTCTCTCTCTCTCTCTCTCTCTCTCTCTCTCTCTATGTGTATGTTTGTGTGTGTGTGTTTGTGAGTATTTGTTTGTGTGTTTGTGTGTGTGTGTGTGTGTGTGTGTCTGTGGTGAAATACACGCATACACAGAGACATAACGAGACAGACACACACACACATAGACGTACGGATGGTCAGAGAGACACACACCTTACATAGGGATACATTTTTTTGAAAGAAAAGTGAAGAGCCTCAATAAACCAAAAATGAGCAGAAATAAAGTCAAATAATCTTCAAAGTAAAAACTGTGGAGTCTAATAGAAGGAAAAACAAAAAGATATAAAATATTTTTTTTCTATGAAAAAGACTATATCCCTAAGAAATGAAGGGAAATTAATTTAAAAAAATATTTTCTTGCAAAACAAGTTTATCAAAGAATAGTAAAGAGCTTCGTTAAACCAAAAATGAGTAGAAATAAATTCAAATAATTTTTCAAGCATAAAACTAATACAAATCACCATTAATAAATGAGTTAAACCCAAAACGAACAGAAACTACAATAAATAGTCGATTCAAACTCAAAACAAGCAGAAATTAACAGGAGTAGGGCTAACAACCCCACACACCTCCTCAAGACAAGAACACTATTTGTACTTTATTGAAACACAAAATACATTTTAAATGTTTTCAATTTTTTGACTTATAACAAATAAAGAAGTATTAAGACTATAAGGAATAAATATCAGAATATGTATATCAAACTGACAATACGTGGTTATTATTTTTTTTTAATAAGGTACATTTTATGTTCTGGTCTTAAAAAGAATCGTGTGTTGTTAGCCATACTTCTTTTTATTTTGCTCGTTTTGAGTTTGACTAGGTTATTTACTGCAATTTATGTTAGTTAGGGATTTTGTTTATTTATTAATGCTGATTTGTGGTAGATATACACTTTCTTGAAAAACAGGCACTTTTTAATTAGAATAAAAAACTTTTCCAGCAGTAGTAAACACAAAAAATGGATTTTCGTTTTTTTTCGAAGTTTTGAGATACTTTCGCTGTGTAGATTCCCCTTTTTCTCGTTCCTTAGTACTTTTGAACGAAACTAAAAAAAAAAATCAAATAAAATTATCAGATTTGGAAACCTTATCTTCCCCAGGGGGAGTATATTTTCAACGGGGTGTGGGGATATTTCCTTCGGGGGTTATTTTGAGGGGATTTTCCAGTTTTTTTTCGCAGGGTAGGGGGTGTTTTCCATTTGGAAGACATCTAGGACCCTTTCTTAGTTAGCTAATTTTTGGTAGCTCTGCAATAACAGTAGAGGGTTTTCTCCCTTACTCAAATGAGCAAAATTTAGATTAGTTTATGAGGCTTAAATCTAATTTAGCCTTATGTCTCTGGCTGGACTCCGTCTTTCTTGAGATTACTTATTAAATCTTTGAAAATAAATCTGCGATCTCAAAAAAAAAACATTTCGAAGGAAAAAAAAATCTTGAAGAAAAATATCTCGAAAAAAAAAATTAAAAAAAAAGCAATTTCGTCTTGGAGAATGCCCTTGAAGGTCTTTAGAATGGGCCGGTAGCTTCTTAGGGAAAAATGAGTGAGGGGTTAGCAACTTCAGGTACACTCCTCACAGCTCTTTTAAGACTATGAGAAGCGTTATATATTAGTTTGTTAGTTTGAGACTATATACTAACGTTTGACTCCCAAATCAATATTCTTGTTTTTTATTCTCGGTTTTCGTGTTTTTGGTAAAGCGATAGTTTTCTATAATCTTTCAAACATACGAAGATATTACCAGTCGGTTTATTTTCTCTCGTTTTATTGATATATGCTAGATAGGCTGTGAAGTAATAACATTTGTTGGTTCTTCGTTTTTACTTCGCTCTTTACTTCACTCGGAAAAAAATTATTTGTTTTCAATTAATCTATTATCAAAACTATAACATGAAAGCAAGGAGAAATAAAATCACTTATAGAAGGAAGAATAGAAATTTCGGAAGAGCCTCAAGAGCAGTTGCATATAGTTATCTTCGGGAAAGACTAAAAACTCCGAAAATAAAATATAAAACGAATTCGAAAACGAATCCGAAAATATAAAACCGTATAAAATATAAAAGGTTAGCGTAAAGTAATCAGTAAAGCAGATTTAGTACTTTACTTTTTAATACTTTACTTTGCAGATTTCTCCAAATTTACTTTTTAAAACAGTAAAAAACTTTAGCGTAAAGAGCGGGGCGTTGAGGAGGGAAAAGCCCCTTTAATATACGGAGTAATTTCTGTTCATTTTGAGTTTTAATGTTGCTCCTTACTTTCAGTCAAAAAACTTGTTTTTTTTCTTTTAATTTCTGAACGTTTTTGAATTAATATATTTTTGGATATTGGCTGTCCGCACATGAATAATTAAAGCGAAATTTGCTTATTAATTTTTTGGGCTAAATGGCTTTCTCTTAGTTTTGATCGGAAGATTTTGAAAAAAGGGGTGGGGGAGGAGGCCTAGTTGCCCTCCAATCTTTTGGCTACTTAAAGAGGTAACTAGAACTTTTAATTTTATACCAACTTTTTTATTAGTAGAAAATGTACGTAACTTACAAATTAACTTACGTAACGAACTTCTATATTCGTATGTTTTTATTACGTATATGAGGGGGGTTTCACCCCCTCGTCAGTACCTCCCTATTTACACTAAAGCTTAATTAGCTAAAGCTAATTTTGTCCCAATTCTTTAAGAATGACCCCGGAATCACAAAGGCCGTAGAATAAATAGTTTAAGTTACTAAAAATGCTTTAGCGTAAAGAGCGATGCATTTAGGAGGAGATGAGTCCCACATCTGCGTAATAATTTCTGTTCGTTTTAAATTTCAATGCTGCTCCTTACTTTCAGGTGAAAAAAACTTTTCCGTATTTATTTTTTAATTGTTTTGTTTTTGTTTTAAATAGTGCTAGAATATCCTGCGCTCCCTTCATAGAAATTATCTTCTCCCATGACGAATTTCTCCATAGATATATCCTTTCACGTAACCCCCTCCCCTCCCAACCAAAATAAAATCCCCCTGAAAATGTCTGTACACTTTCCAATAACCAATACTATGCCTAAACACTGGTCAAATTGTGTAACTTGCAGCTCCTCAATGCAGCCCCAATGAGGGAGTAAGTCGTCCCCAAAGACATTTGTTAAGTTTGTTGACTATGCTGGACAAATTGGCTATCTCAAAATTTTCATCCGTTGACTTTGGAAAAAATGAGCGTGGGAGGGGGCCTAGGTGCCCTTTAATTTCTTCAATCACTTAAAAAGGGCAATATAACTTTTAATTTCCGTTAGAATGAGCCCTCTCGCGACATTCTAGCACCACTGGGTCGATACGATCACCCCTGGGAAAAAAAGAAAACAAAGAAACAAGCACCCGTGATCGGTCTTCTGGCAAAAAATATGAAATTCCACATTTTTGTAGCTAGGAGCTTGAAACTTCTACAGCAAGCTTCTCTGATACGCTGAATTCAATGACTCTTAAGGGGTGTTTCTCCTTACTTTCCGAAATATGGCAAATTTTCTCAGGCTTGTAACTTTTGATGGGTAAGACTAAATTTGATTAAACTTAAATATTCAAAATCTTTATAAAAATATGATTCGTCTGATGAATCTATTAGTATCAAAATTCCTTATTTAGTGTTTCTTTTAGTATTGAGCAGGGTCGCTCCTTACTAAATTTCGTTACTATGAACTGTTTGATTTGTGGGAATACAAACAACTGGAGCTTACAAGAGGAGAGAGGTGTCTTATAATGGCATTTTGGAGAAAGATAATATTTCAACATTAAAATCTTGAGTGTGCGTTAAGCCATACCCCCCCCCCCCCCGGCTCATATATATGATCAGTTGGAATTTCAAAACCCTCTTTTCCAGTATTGCTTGTAGGTAGTAGCGCATATTAGGCAGGGGCCAATGGAGTGATCCCCCCTCTGAGATCCTCATAAAAGGAAAAGGGTGAATGTGTATGGAAACTCTAGTGAAACCGTCGTTGTCGTGGTAGCGAAAAGGTTGATGCTCCAATCTAATCCAAAAAGGTTTTCGTTTATCGCAAGCACGTAAGTGAAAATAAAGATCTAGAAGCTCAGTGAAAATTTTGTTTGCTATTGGTATATAATAAGTCCCAGCAACAGCTTTTGCGAAATATGTAAGAAAACAAGTCTTACATTCAATTTTAGCCTCTTGTTTGTATGAAAATCGTCAATTGGGAGGAATTTCAGGCTGGTTTCAGGTGTTTATGGTGCTTAAAACAGTCTTAAATCGTGAAAAAACACTGCTATTTTTTGGCCTAGAGTGATGTGTCACTTCGAACAATTCCTTCACGTAGTGTGGGAGCATATGTACTGTATTTAAAGAAATAGAAAAACGTGGGAATGGAAAGAAAGTAAAAGAAAGTGTCTGATACATACGACACGCGTGTTGCGCATCATATAGGAAGAAAATTATAACATGGGATAATTTATTGATCATTGGTACATTTTTCGGGCAATTTGTGATACTTTTTGTTTCGAAGTGTTGGTAACACTGCCTATTATATTCCGGTACATAGAATAATGTTCTTTGGAGATAAGATATGCGCAGTTGGCAACACTAACGCTGTCAGCATCATTGAATGCTAAGAGCAGGCTAATCAGCTTACCAAAAATTATTTTTAATAACAACGTTAAAACAGGTTTCTTCCATGAGCTACTAGAACCACGGTTGCCAGGTTTTCGGCAGAACGTGTAGCACAAACCTGCACAATCACTAGCCCAAAAATAGACCAAACTAGCACAAAAATAGCGAACGCCATTATAACCCTATTATGCCCTATTATAGCGCTGTTATGGATAACAAGAGAAAGA